>NW_011500293.1:87071-190690 GCF_000495115.2 Populus euphratica | reverse complement strand
TAGTAGTAGTAGTAGTAGTAGTAGTAGTAGTAGTAGTAGTAGTAGTAGTAGTAGTAGTAGTAGTAGTAGTAGTAGTAGTAGTAGTAGTAGTAGTAGTAGTAGTAGTAGTAGTAGTAGTAGTAGTAGTAGTAGTAGTAGTAGTAGTAGTAGTAGTAGTAGTAGTAGTAGTAGTAGTAGTAATAATAATAATAATAATAAAGAAAGAGAAGAAGAAGAAGATGATGAGAACTTTGAGATGGAATATTAATGTAACGATTAAACAATGATAATAACAAATGTCAAGGTTAGAGGTTCCACTAATGGTATATCAAACAAGTATAGTATAAACTCTTATTATTGAATTGGAAACCACACACAAAGGAGGTTCCAATCAGATTATATATTGTTAACATGATTACATTAGTCATCTTATTCAATTAATGCTAATACTTGTAAATCTCGTCAAGCATTCATGATTATAACTTATGTTAACAACAAATCAAGTTCCTTTCATAGCTCAGGTGTCGGTTATACCATACATTATGGGCTATGAAAGTGCCAAGCATTTGTTGTACCAAGTGTTATATAACATAAATCAAGATTAGTCATTTAACAAGCAAAGTATTAAAGAGTGAACAAGATAGCAAATATAAAACATGTTAGTATCAAACATTAAAGTCCATATTAAGTTTACATTATACTTATTCTTACACCATTAGTGTAACCTTTTCACCTTGACATAATTAACTTAGCTAGACATAATGAAAGAAAGCAAAATAGATAAACAAAATAAGAACATAAAAGTTAACTAAGTAAAGGAAAGGAAATGAAAGGCATAAACTTAATATTAATGAAAACAAAGCATAAAAAATACAAAGAGAGAAAGGAAGAGCATGATCTTGATCTGGAAATCAAGATGCCTAAATGCATGGCAAATGCCTCCTTTTATAGGCCAAAAATGGGAACTATTGATTTGATGACTAATTGATAAGTGGGTGACCAACTTTTGACTTGGTGACAATCCTTATCTTCTCTTGTCTGCCCAAAACGTCATTGATAACGTCAAAATTGGAGCCAGTTGCAAACATGAAAGTTGTAGGCAATTGTCTCAGCTTTCTTGTGTAAAAAATTCAGCTCATTTGGACTTCTAGAACTCCAGATATGGCCAAAATACCGAACAGTGCTCGGGCTGGAAGACAGATTCGGGCTTCTTTGTTGTTGCTACAATTTGGACTTGATAATGGCCTTTTTAGATCTTGGGCTCCATATGAAAGTTGTAGGCCTATGTCTTACCTTTCCATCCATATAAATTGGACCTAAATCTGAGATCTGTAGCTCCAGATATGACCCAATTACCGAACAGTGTTCCGGTTTGGATTGCACCGACATCTCTTTTCTATGTTTGGCCATCTCTTTATCCTTTCAATTTCAGTTCTTAAATTCATAAATCAATCCTTTCATTTATCTAATAGGCCTGCATTTAAAATGAATATTTACCACAAATTAAAGGTATCTTAGGTTATTAGATATATTATTATAAAACATGTTTTAGTTAAGGAGTTATTGATACTTCAAGTGCAAAATGATGATATAAAACCATGATAAAAATGCACTTTTAAGTACTAATCAGTAACATATATAATCTTTAATTTATTTTATTAAACGTATACGTCAGATTTTGAGTAATTATGATTTTTCTTACTACTACAAAACTAGTTAGCAACACCTGAATATTCTCTCTCTTTTTACATCCAAAAAACTTTGATTTGACCCACAATATAGCAAGTGAAAATGATCTAGTCAAGACTACAATATTAGAAAATAAAAATCAAAATAAATTAAAAAAAATATATAGTTGTTAAAATTTCAAAGCGAAAACAAGATAGCACAAGAGATCAACCATACCAATTACAACACTTAAAAAGTCTTATAGTCCAAAAATAACTATGATAAGATTTTATTTCTTCAATATTTTGTAATTGCGTTATAATAGTGACCTGGCCATATAACCCCATATCATTTTCTCTAAATTTCACAAATTCAACCACCAAATTAAATATTGTAGTTATAGAAACAAAATTTATTGAAAATGTTATTAAATAATAAGTAAACAAGTTAATAATCAATAAGAAATTGAATTAAATGGGTTTCAAAATGGGTTGTCTTCTACATTATTTCTTTGCTTTAAGCTATAAGCTATAAGCCTTGGGCATTCATTTTCCAATCGTTTGTTTCACCATTTTCACCATAAAGAATATATCAACACAACATTTTAATTCCAAGTAAATATTTAAAATTCATTTTGATCAATTGATAAAATTACAAAAAAAAAACTTTAGATAAAAATTAGATTTTTCATGGTTATGTCTTGGATTGATGATGATATAGTGATGGGCTAGCCTCTTGTTAATGGGTTTGACCAAGTAGCTAGATGTTCACTTGTAAAAGAAAGTCCCTTGAAGAATAAGAACTCTTTAATACTTAAGTCAATAACATAGAAAAATATAATAATGTATAAGAAGAGAATAGTAAAATGAAGTTGTAGAGAGCGTGTATCTGGGTATAGCCTTTCTATATGTTTTGGACATAAGTTGTATAGTCCAGTCTGGTTCTGGCTTTTACATGCAACTTATATGGCATAGTCTTGTGCTTTTGCATGGCTAAGGCTTATGACTTAGTTTTTTATGGACCTTAGGATTTGAATTTTACCTATAAATGGGTGTATTTATACACCTAGATCTTGGAATTTTTTCATGAAGAATGAGATGTATAATCGATGGAGAAATTGTTTTACTACTATTGGCTAGCCATAGTGGTTTGTTGGTTGACATGTTATGTCATGGTTGGAAGTGTTAGTGATAGGTAGTGTCTTCACAAAAAATGATGCTTGCTTTGCATAGAAAAAGTTTTGTGTATAAAAAAGGTGTGCATGAAAAGTTGTGTGCTGACCTCTAGGAACCTGAAAAAAATGCATATATGTGCATGCTAGGCATAAAACCAAGGTGAGGTGTTGACTAGGACCTGGGGATAAAATTTTAGTCATTTAGGTTAGCCCAAATAGCTAGAAAAGGCCAGTCCTGACCCATTTGGGAGAATTTATTTTTTTATATTCTTGTGTGTCATTTACCCCCTCAAATATTTTAAAGAATCATGTTTGAAAGTTTAACTAGAAAAGGTGGAAGAAGCAAAATATTTTTGATAGAGTCATGTATAGAAATGTCAATAGAGATATAAAGATCTTTGAAGATTTCAATAGAGATATGAGATCTCATTATAGAGATTCTTTATGGAGTCATAAAGACTTCAATGGAATTATAAAGATCTTGCTATGGAGATTTTTCATGGAAATTCATTTGAAGACATGAAAAATTCAATAAAGATATTGAAGATTTTAATGTAACGTGAAGATCTCATATAGAGATTCTTTTTGGTGTCACCAAAGACATAGAAAAAGTTACTATTTTTATGTAAAAGTTTAAAATATTGAGATACAATTTTAAAATTATTTGATATTAGGTAGTGCTTCATAAGAAATTTTTTATGTTTATTTATATTGCATCTCCTTCTTCATACATTGTTAAAGATATCACCTAGAGATCAATCTTTAATATTCTTTTTTAGGATATGATATTCTTCAATGTCATGATTGTGGTCGTGGTAATAATGACAGAACTTGTTAGGATTTTTTATTTTCATGTCACTCCTTTTTAAAGGTGAATAATGTATGAAATTATTTTCATCAACATACATAGTGGTAAAAGATCTGATTAGAGGCTTAAAAAATGTTAGACGGTCATGAATGAACCCTTTATTGCTCCTCTAGAATGATGTCCAAGTAGGAGATTGAAGGTGTTGTGGAGATTATGCTGTTTGGAAATAAAGGTATCCCTATCCAGTGACACATGCTTGTTTTAATAGAATATAATTATTCATTGCCTATTTTACATTAAGGAGAGTTTTATTAGAGAGAGTATACAAGTTTTTCTATAATGAATGGTTATAAACTCCACTAATCAAAGCTTTAGTAACCATTAATTCAAGTTTATTTTTCATATTTAGCATTTTCTCTTTAAATCTTTAAAGATAAGCTTTGGTGCTCTTATCTTCTCATTGGATAATAGAAAAGAGCTTAGTCCTGCTTTTTTTTAGCTAAAATGGTAATGTTGAAATGAAAAATGAGTCTTGCACAAGATTGTGAAGGCTAATAATTGAGTTAGGTTCAAGATTCCGATATCATACCTTAGCAAAACGATAAAATGTTATTAGGAGAACTTTGCACATTGCATTAATATTTTTTTTCAAAAACTCTAGGATGCTTATGATGTTTTGGATGCTCTCTCTAGGGTTTGAAAACCATTATGACTATCTAAGTTGGCCATCTCAAAAACATATTCTTTAAAGAGGTTAGTGTATAATACTCAATGACAAAGTAAGTCTCTCACTAGGTAAGATCAATGTATATTTTTATAACATTATGCGATTATTGATCTTATCTCATATCTAAGTTTTTTTTCATCAAGAAAATGCAAGCAAAAGTCAAATGAAAGAATAACTCATTTGTAAAGTTCAAGTATCATGCATGCTTTACAAATCATTTTATCTTGTTTCTTTAAAGAACTAGAATTGTCTTTGTACTTTTCATGCATGTAATGGAGCTACATGTTATATTTTATATTAATGGAATGCAAGATTTACAAATCATTTTATCTTGTTCCTTTAAAGAGCTAGAGTTGTCTTTGTACTTTTCATGCATGTAATGGAGCTATATGTTATATTTTATATTAATGGAATGCAAAATTAAGAAAATATTTTTGTATAATTATACAATATTATTAAGCACTTGAACTTAATAAAAGAATTGTTAAAGAACTAGAGTTTATATGGTATAGAAATCAGTTATTTTCATGTCTTCACCATCCATTGAAAAGTATAATTAGCGAGAGAGAATAAACTAGAATAAACTAATTTTTATTCAGGTTTCCATCCCATAAACAACGTAATCAATGAAGTCATGAAAAAATTTAAAACAAAAATTGAACTTTTTACTGTTATGTTATGAGTTGATAGTGATGGAATGATAAGCTTTGCATTTGATTGATGGGCTTAACCGGTTGGCTAGATGTTCACCTAAAAAGTAAGCCCCTGCCGAATAGGAGATTATTTGATGTTTAAGTTAAAAGATATAGAAAGATATAATAATGTATAAGAAGAGAAAAATAAAATGAAGTTCGAAGGAATGCACATCTGAGTGGAGCACATCTGCGTGGAGCTTGTGTAGGTGTTGGGCTGAAATTGTATAGCCTGGCCTGGCTTTGGTTGTGAATGGTCTGAGTTTTGTATGCTAGAACTTACGTGGTATGGTCAGGCACCTTTGCATGGCAACTGCTGCATTTAACAATCTGATAACTATTATTAAATATACAATCTAACATGTGAATGCTTTTTTGTTTCCATATCCTTGAATATTATCTTTCTAAGAATTTGCTTAGGACAGTTTTTCCCAAAGGAGCTTCCTCATCCTCGTCATCTTTATCAGACTTCAAATGTATGTTTAGAGCACATCGGATTATGGAATTGACCTGCATCCTCAATCTGGCATTGTCAATGAAAGTTTCTGTCAGCATCTTCCTCAACTTATTGTCCGTTCTATCACTGCCATTTGTGTTGTGAGTTTCATCCAATCTTGCCACAGAATTTTCCAAATCCTGTGCCAGGAGCTGTGCCTGCTCGAGTTTATGAAACATATGCAAGCATGTAAAGGTTAATATAACCAGGATTGCAAGAAATTATGAGAAAAGGATGTTAAAAAGGTAGGATGGTACATGAAATCATAGAAATCTGTTCAACCAGAGTGTAGTCTATAGTGTGCAGTGCAAGGAAAACCAGTCTAGATTTTGTACATGAAACACTTCTGAATTTCTTTAGAGCCTTTAATGCACCCAGGACACCAAGTTGGATAAAGAATCTTGACACACTATGCTGTTATTGTAAATAGTGCAGATTTAAAAAATTGCAGATTTCAAAACTGTTCCACGTTATGCTGCGTCAACACCAGCATCAATTTGGACTTTTTCCCAAAAACTGGTACTTTCAATGGTTTTTTTTTTTTCAGATTATTTGAAAAGTCACCTTGCATGCATCTATCCATCATGTTTGTATCATGCCATGAGAGATGGATAGAATCGTCTCATGCAGGAGCAAATCCAAATTGTCTTCTTTCTTTGGGTAGACATATCTTTTCCAGAGACTGTTCTTCGGTTTTTTATATGGATTACAATCTGTATCAATCAGTTGATGAACAAAGGTTCCAAAAAAGCATCAAATAGAGATGTAGAAAAGGATATCCCTGTCAAGAGCATAAAGAAGGATATCCCTGTCAAGAATTTAAATGTTCACAGAACAATGATAAATCCCACTGCATTCCAAACCACTATCTGCGCACCTTTGTTCTTTCGTCCAAATATCACATGCAAGGAACCGTTGATTCAAAGAATAAGAATAATAGTTTAATGGTTCCAAATCACTGAGGCTGATGAGAATAAGTTGGTTGTTAAATAAATCAACACCCAAATAAATTCATCCAGAAATGCACAAATTTAAACTATTCACATGCAATGTAAATGCATGCATGTGTTTGATATGAAAGCAAACAAGGTATATTTTGTGGGGATAAGCACCATGTTTTAAATGAGATTGTCCAAACACTATATTTCAATAAATGTGAGCTCCAAACTCCAAAGCTACCATCGTGTGGAAAAGAGATTCAAGGTGGAAACATCTTCTCATTTCCAGGGTAATAAATAAAATGTGGGATGTTACCTCTGCAAGAAGGAGACCAATTCGATTGTCAGATGTAGCCAAGAGATCAATGGCATCAGATGGTGATGAAGTATCCACAATTAATTTATCTTCCTCCTCGATAAGGAAGTTCACACTGCATTCTTCAAGCCTGTTGTGAAGAATTTCACACTCATGCAACAGCTTGGCATTAGCAGCAATTACATTCTCGGTTATTTGCTTTTCCTTATGAACTGCTCTCTGAAATATACATAAAAAACATACTAATTGATGGGGGTTTTTGCAACAAAGAACTATATGCACATGGTAGAATGCCACATGTGAATGTGCAAGTATCATTCAATAATATTACAAAGAGAAACAATACAATAAGATTGATTGCAGAAAACCTAAGAGCAAACCAGTTTAATAGAAATAAGGGAGAAAATTTAACTGGTTGAGTAGGCATTGAAGACCTGACTTGAACTTGTGATACAAGAAGCAAAATGATGAACCCGACATGTTTTGGTGAAAAGGGAATTTACCTCTACTTCTAATTTCTCTTTCATCAATCGGCTAAGCTCCTGCTTTAGTTCTCTCTGAGAATTTCGAAGAGATTTGACCTCTTTAACAAGGAGCTTTACATCTGCTTTTGACTTCACCTGCAACTCTTCATGATCTTTATGTAATTCTTCAAAATCTTTTCTAGCAACATCCAACTGCTGCAGCAACATTTTGTTGTCATGCAGTATTGAAATTTTAGCAGACTCAGAACATGCCTTTTCATCCTGGATATTATCATGGATCATTCACCAGCTCTCATCATAATGGAATAGAATGAAATGTAGAGATTGATAGTTTAAAGAGAATAAACCTGTTCATGTTTCAGTTTTAGCTCCAACTCCAAACACTGCCTACGGAGTTCCTCCACATCCCACTGCGTTTGAGTAAATCTTTCCCTTTCAATCAAAACAGCTTGTTGCATGTTTTCTTTACAATTGTTTCTAGTAGTCTCAAGATCCACTTCCAAATCTTTAACCTACCAAAAAAAGTCCTCAAAACCCAGTTATTGCCTACTGAAAACCACAGTCAAAAAATGCTACTACACTCATTGAATCAAGAGATGACAGCTAGATTGGAGCAAAAAGAGTTAGTGCTGTCCGGTAACATGAATTTCACAATTCACAGCCCAATTTTGGTTGCACTGCAGTATTTCATCCAATTAAATAACAGTGACAAACCTAAACCTTTGAATACAATGAGCCCATAATTGTTCAGTTGCACTTTACTAATATGAATGTCTATCCAAACCAATCAACATCATCTACCATCAAAAGATCATTCAATTTTACTGAGTTTAGTAAATTTGTAATAACAAAGATAATGGTGTTGTCTATCCGTTTCTCTTCTTCTCAGAAAAGATAACTAGTTACACTAAAATAGGAATAAGAATATACAGAACACACAGGTGTGCATGCGCATATTGAGAGCAAGAGGTGTTTATATCTTGCTGGAATTTTTGCCATTAAAATAGCACTAGGATAATGATGCAGGTCTACCTAGCTCCAAAACTTCAATGAAATACATCTGGTGCATCTCAATGTTCGAAAGAATTTTTCTTCCAAAAAAGATAAAAGATAAAAGAAAAAACAGAGTGCTGCATCACATATCACCTTAATTTTATTCCTACGCTGCTATAAAAATGAAACTAAAGCTGTGCAAGAAAGCACAAAAGCATAGTCAAGCATACCTTTGTTGTCAAGAATTGCCTCACAGCAATCTCTTGATTTAATCTTGCTATAAGATCTTCCACATCTGTTTTTGCAGTGGCCAGTCTTTGCTGTAAAGTATTAAGAACCCTGTTCAATTTATGGCGCTCATCTGATGGAAGAGCAACTAGTACATCCCTTGATAACCGTAAATCAGAGCTTACAGAAGCATCAATGATTTTAGAACTCTCAGTTCCTTCAGGACAATCAACGGAATTATCACCAAATAAATTACCCATCCCCAAATTTGATATTTCACTAGCTCTCACAGAACTGATGTCACTCTCAATACTCTCTGTAGACAGTCGTCGGATATGACCATCCAGCCTCAGATACTCTTGTTCAGGCAAAGGTGCCGTTTCATCACCAAAAAAAGACTTAGCTTTAGATGTACTATTAGCATGTTTATCTCTGCCTGTGATACTTTTAACCCTTACAGTATGTATTTTCTGCAGGGAAAACCTTTCTAGGTTCTCCAGAATAGAGGTATTGCTAAACCTACTGTGTTTAACAGGTGTTTCAGTGGGATCAGTTATGTTTTGATCAGATGTTGAAGCTTCCATGCCAAGATCATCACTGATATCTCTTTCAATCCTTGGAGTTGCAAACCCCGACATCTCATCAGGAGAATCATAATCATGATATGATGCAACTGATCTACTACCAGCAAGAACAGAACCATCTGAGCTGGTTTGCAGAAGAAATGATGGAACCATGCCAATAACAGATGAATCAACATCTTCCCCTTGCTGATTTGCATCATCAAAAGCTGAATAGGATAAAACTACAAATTAATTCAGAAAAGCATGAGCAATAGAGTATTTATATTCTTTTCTTTGGGAACAGTACACTGTTAAAGGCTCAACCAAAAAACAGAGTTATTTTCAAGATGCATCTACAAACACCTACATGACCTTGCTGCAGCCTCAAGCTCAAGAAATGTTCCTACTGGAGCACTTCTGGATACATCAATGTCCGATAATAGTTTTTCCATCCAATCCTCCAGAGAAAATCTTCGCTGCAAAATACTAGCCATTTTGAGAATATTATTACCATTATTATTCTAAAGGAAATAGCTAATTTTAAATTCTACATACACATTAATCTCAGATTGCATGGTTGTAGACAAGGGTAGGGTATCTTTGTTATTTCTAAGTTTGCTGAAAAATCTAGAATTTCCAGGTCTTTTTAGTGTTTCCTTAGTTTAAAGTAATTAGCTTTATTAGGTATTTCATATTTCAAAATAGAACTACTAGTATTTTCTTATATAGGACTTGGAGTATTAGAAACTCTATGCAAAGGTATGTAATGCATTATTTTTAGAAGAGACTGGATGAATAAAATCCAACAATTTTGCTTTTGATTGCGATGCAATCTCCTCTTAGGTGTGACTCCTAAGAACCCTAGATGTGAAGCTTAGGTTTTCTATCCTCTAGATGTGACTCCTAGAAACCATACTAGGGTGACTCTAGTAGTTTCTACAATTTCCAGTAACTCAAATCCCACATTCCAGCCATCAAACAACCTCCATTGAATTCCAAGCCCAGTCAATCCTATTGCTCTTAACCATCAAAAGAAGAACTCAAACCAGAAAGTTACTATTAACATCACTTTCAATAACCGTAAACAGCCCCTGAAATTCACACCCGGAACAGCACCCTAAGCTGTCCTGCATACCCTTTGCTGTAAATAAACACATGTAAACATGGCTAATAAGGAAAACACAAACTTATCGAGTTTCTCCATCCATCCTTTTGATAAGTAACAAAATACTAAAAGAACACCAAGATTGGAGGCACAGTCCCCACAAAGAAGGTTTGGCAAAAGAAGGCTGATAAGTAAATTGATCTGCAAAGCTTCAAACCAAAGAAGTGAAGAAGGAATAATCTCTAGTTCCAAAGTTAAGAATATGATCTCTCTAGTTGGCAAGAAAAAAGCAACATCCACCACAGCATCTTATATGCTTGTTCGCCAGAAGTTTCATCCAAATCAAGCCCAAGGCTCCATTTTCCAAGCTACAGAACTTCTTTTCATATACTTTTCTTTCAAGCATTTCAGTTCTGGAACCAAAGAACACAATTTTCAACCCCTTGAAATAACCAACAGTTGGGCTTAAGTTGGTAAGTTGGTTTTCATTAGATTGGTAATTGCATGGTTTGGAGTCCTAAACAAGAACAGAATGTGTTGACATATGCTATTTAGGAAATGAGGCTTGTTGGTGTTGAGCTTGAAGTGTGTTTCCCAATGAATCTTAAAGAAAGACCTTGTCGCTAGTATAAATAGCATGTGTAGTGTCTAGTTTATGTGCGCCTCACATATTGATTGTGTGTAATGGCAACCATAAATCTGGTAGTAGAATTTTTGGCACACATTATTGTAGGTTATTAAAAGGGTTGCCTTCTCGTTTAGTTTTACACAATAGTAGTTTTGCAGGGGCTAATAGTTATGCAGCAAAGATTCCTTGGATGTAACTGGGTTTTGATAGTTAGGTGTGTGTGTGTGTGTGAGATTAATTTGTGCTTGTTAGCCCTGTATTTGATACTGAAGTTTTGTGGAGCAGGCTTTGTCGAACCACGTTATATTTTTGTCCCTTTTATTTTGTGCTATTACTTGGTTACTTAGGTTTTGCACAACACCACCGCCAAAACCAAATTGTTCTACTAGGTAAATCCAACTAGTAGATAAGTTCTTGTGAATCTTGTTCTAATCCAAAAGGAGGTGATGCCATGCAGCTGACTAAATAACTAAGGATATCTAGGTTGAAACCCCATTATGCATGTACTCACCCCTTCATCAACTTCAGTGCCTGCGCAATCCTATAAGAAGAAATTACATCAAGCTCCCACCTAATTTCAAAACACCGCATCCTCAATGGACTAACCAATCTGCAATGCCAAAATTCAGCCAAACATCACCTCTCTTTCCCAGTTTGGCCCCGTACTAACAGACCTTGGTTAACAGAGCAATCTCCCAGCTGAAATTCAAATAACATATCACCATGCCCCTTGCATCTGCTCCCTCAACTCAAGGCTGCAAGAGTCTCTGCCTGCAACTTAACTAAATTCAGGTGCAAACCCGTTGTTTTGGTCACTCCACCTGCCCATTTCTCACACTTCAGTCTTCTTTTTTTTTTTTTTTTGGTGCTCAACATCCACAACTAAGTGCTGGCATCTATAACAGTATATATGGAAACCCAGCTTGGAACACTCAAACCATGCAAAGATCATGTGTTTATGGGTGAAACCATACAAGGGAAACTAAAAATAGAAACATTCAAACATCAACTGAAGTCCAAAATTATTATTTCAGCAAAGCTGTTTCACATTCACACACAATTGTCATTCCAGGCTGGTTCTGTCAATTGCTAAGCCATTTTCTTTACATTTTTATATTGTAAAAGTCATTATAATGGAGCTAGTCTCCATGAATAGCAGAAATGGAGTTAAGAAGATCAATCGTTCTCATCCAGGCTTGAAGTCACATTGATAAACTTATATGCACTTTCTAGCAGAAGCGATTATCAAGCATAACACGAGTCACTATAGACGAATAAGGCTTGAAGTCACATTGATAAACTTATATGCACTTTCTAGCAGAAGCGATTATCAAGCATAACACGAGTCACTATAGACGAATAAGGCTTGAAGTCACATTGATAAACTTATATGCACTTTCTAGCAGAAGCGATTATCAAGCATAACACGAGTCACTATAGACGAATAAGGCTTGAAGTCACATTGATAAACTTATATGCACTTTCTAGCAGAAGCGATTATCAAGCATAACACGAGTCACTATAGACGAATAAAAACTGCTGAAGGATATTGTCCTTCTGAATCTACCTTTGATATAATATATTTTGCCAAGCTTCCCGCATACTCTTCTATAATTACATATCCAGGCTACAGTTCTACTCAAGTTACAATTTTCAATGCTTTCACTCTCCATAAATACTCAAAATCTGAAGAGAAATTTAGTACCAAAATAATCAGAATAAGGCCTAAGGGTTCCTTTATTATCTTAGGCACTGAACATGATGAATATAATCAAATAACCATCTAGGTGGTGGCCAAGTGGTAAAGACTTGGGACTAAGGGGTTTGCTCCCTCTGTGGTCTCAGGTTCGAGTCCTTGGTTGCTCATATGATGACCACTGGAGGCTTACATAGTCGTTAACTTCAGGGCCCGTGGGATTAGTCGTGGTGCGCGCAAGCTGGCCCGGACACCCACGTTAATCTAAAAAAAAAATATAACAACATAGAGAGCAAATGTGGAATAATGGTGCTCCAGTTGCAAAATTTCAGCAAACCATCCATATTATGGAGGCATGCTCGAGTCTCTAAAACTAGACAAGACAATGGAATATCTCCTTTCCCATGCTAGTTACACAGCTTCCAGGAGCAGCAGTATCTGAATGTATGTCTTTATTTGTTTGTTCCATTATTTCCTTCTGATCTATTCTCTCTTTTCACGGTTGCAATGAGGTAAGAAAATATGAGACAGAGATTAATAGAAATCTTCAAAGACCTTCCACATATATATGCATATACAGAATCCCAGTCCTCTGGCAGAGATAAAATTCAGTGACATCATGTTCATATGCATCGCTGATTTCTTAAATTCAGACGGAACCACCTTTAAGTTTTAACCACTGGAAAATCATGGAATCATGCAGATTCTTATATAAACGATCTGGCATAAAAAACCAAGAAAATGTAAAAAGGGAGCAAAAAGAACCTACCTCTTCCACAGATATCCTGCTCTTCATTCTCAAAATCCTCTTTGGAGGAGCTGGAGGAAGAGTTTTAAGAGGAAATGCCTTTTTAAGCTACAATCAATAGTAAAAGTGAGCTTAAAACCACTATACAACCAAACGAGACCAAAAAAAATGACATACAAGAAGCAGCAATTTTCAAAAGTCAAATAAACACCCATCAACAAAAATGACTTGACATTTAAATCACCTCATAAAATAGATTTAAAAAATCACTAAATCTTCGCAATATCCCTCTGGTGGTGGTGAGCCCTTCGGGTGACTGTACACCAACTTGAACTCTGTAAAACTGTGGTCAATGAATGTTAAAACAGAAAGCTATCTGCTTTCACAGTATAAAATAAAATTGAGCTGTGGAGAATGATACCGCGACAGGATCTGAACCTCTTGACTTGGGCACAAGAATCCAAGAAGGAATGGTAACACAATAACTCCATCCAGTATGAGGATCATGAGGCCAAACGGAATTCCGTCCATCCTAAAATTCAGAGAAGAGGACATTAGCAATCAAATAAAGTTCCAACAAGTGTGTAAAGCTTAAGTCATTTCCATGAACAATCAAAATTATATATATAATTCATACACCAAAAATCAGCAAGACCCACAATCATGAATAAGAAAAAGAGCACGAAAACTGTATTGAAAAGACAAACCCATTTATGAGGAGGGAGGCTCCAGTCCATTCCAAGTGGGAGAGGGGACGTTCCATCATGACGGTGCTTTGGAGGGCTCTTTGGCTTATCATGGCGATCGATTACTGTTGAAGAATTTGATGATGATGATGATGATGAACGGTGAAGAAGGTGGTGAAGGTGAGAAGTGGAGACTGGATCGAAGAAGGGATCGGAGAAATCCAAGAGAGAGAGGTCGTATGTGTACATATCCATTCTTTGTTTTTTTTAATCTTTGCTTGTGGCATCTTAACAATCAGTAATTATCGGGAAAGGAAGATAGATTTGTAATAGAACTAACTAGTCGACGTGGTGTGGCTCCGCGCAGCCGTATGTATTTTTGCTGTTTTTTTAACAAAAAATTACCACCATAAACTTAAAAATACGAGGAAATGATATTATTTTTAAAACAAAATCTTAAGATAGTATAATTTGATGCTGTTGTGTTTTATATTAATTAAAAAAATAATTTATAAAATAATTTAATTTAATTTTTTTATATTTTTAAAATACAACTATTTATTATATTCATGAAATATAATAACTTAAAATGCTATATTTTTAAAGCGCAACAGTAATTAAAATTTAAATATTCTCTTGGATTAAAAAATATATTATAACCTATGGTTATAAGATTGATATATATTAGATGATGTATTCATTAATATTGTAAAAATATTTAATTTTAATATGTTTTCAATTTATGTTAAATTTAATTATTATGTATTTAATTATAATTTAAATTATTATGCAGGATAATACAACTATTTATTGTCATACATATAAACGGATCCGACTACATAAGCAAGTCCATTCATATGTGATCTAGATTAATATTATGTATATTAGTTGTTTTAACCACATCAAATCTGACCATGGCTTAATTCATATAATGATTATTTAAATATTATTTAATTATTTTTTAAAATATCTATAAAACTGCTAATTAATATTACGATTTATAATCATGATATTTAGTTAAATATCACAATTTTAAACTGTGATATTTTAAATTGTGTTATTTTATCGAAACTTGCTCATGTCTTATTTTACCTGATATTTAGTTAAATATCACATTTTTAAACTGTGATTTTTTAAATCGTGTTATTTTACCGAAACTTGCTCATCATGTCTTATTTTACCTTCTATTTATATTTTGTACACTGATTGCTCAATTTACCCATTTTTTCTTACATCTCCTTTCACCAATTAGTCTAGTTACACGTTTGCAGGCTTGTAGCCCTACCCTTTTGCCCATGTTTTGTTTAAAATACACACACACGCAATATATATGAGATATTCGGTTAAAATTATATTTGCTTATGATTTTTAGAAAAATACACTTTAGCATACTAAGAAAAATCAATAAGAATTATTTAATCATTTACAAGTTTGCTATTATTTTTAATTTAATAATTAAAGAGCTATTAAACTTAAAAAATAACAAAAATATTATTATTTTGTCACTAGACCAATTATAGAAAAAAATAATTGCTCACTTTTTAATCTAGGTCTAATAAAATCATACAAAATGAGAAGCATACAAACAAACCATTACAATAAAAAAAAACACTAAAAGCAATTATTTAATAAGACAAAGCACAAAATAAAATCATATGATTTGAAAATCAAAAAAGAAAAAAAAAAGAAGAAGTTGGAAATAGATTATGATTGGTTAATAGAAAAACAAACTCATTAAAAAACACATCTTACAAAACACATGTTCTAAAACAAAAAATAAAAAGTTTCATAAAAATATTAATATGATATTTTAGTCCTTAAAGACAACATCTTAACAAACAACTCAATCGAGACCTCATGTTCCCTATATCTAATTTAGCAACAAACAATCACTTAAGCAAAATCCAATTTAATCTCCGAGACCTTCTCAAATTTAAAATCATTCTAAAATCCCACCCAAAAGCCCACCAAACATGATCTACCATTCTATTTTATCAAAATTAAAGAACCAAGAAAAAATTATAAAAACATTCCTTAACTAATTAAAATCAAATTCATACAATAATTGTATATCGAACAACATACCATATAAACACGCTACAACAACAAAAAAAAAATTACAACACCAAAGCAAGTTGAGTCAAAGCTAATTGAACCTAAAAACAACACAAAATAAAAAAAATCACATGACTTGCATTCCAATAAACCAAAGATGGTATAGCAAACCTAAAAATAAGATTGATCAAATTATCCAATTCTTATCTAGTACCTATCATGAATAAACATGCAGAGGAAGTCTCCCATTACAAGTCAGTTGTTAATTTATGTTCCAGTAAAGAATGTGATGTACTCCAAGCAAAAATCTAAATTATTTAATGATAAAAGGTTGCTAGAATTTGACAACCATAAAAAACATATATAATCCTGAAAAATAATTTAATGGATCATTGACCCAAGGCCAAAAAACAAAGCCTAACAAAAACTAATAAATCCTAAACAATGACTAATTAGTTATCATGAACCCAAATTAAATTAGAAGTCTAAACTAAAACTAAAACAAGTCCAAAATAATGAAAATAACACAAAACCAAAATAATAAAATAGTTCTTCATGAAACAAATTTAAATAACCTAAAACAAACAATGTAATTTATCATTAATACTATAGTCTTTTTTTCCTTGTGTAGCTAAGATAAATAAAAAAATATATAAGAAAAGGATTTTTAAAACATTAAGAAATTCTTGTTATCCTTGAAAACTTTGTTGCAACTCATTAAGGATCATTTTAGAACTAGAAAAATTATAAAAGTAAGTTGTTGAATAGCCTTGTATCATGAAGAAAAGAATTCTTTTCAAATAAGAAGTCCACAAGTTAAAAGGCAACACATAGCAAAATTCATCCAGCATCTTTTGACTTGTATTATGATGTTTGTATGGATTGTGATCATCTTGAAGTTTTAACCCATAAAACTATACCTTCTGAAATTTCTAGTAAAATTTCATCTCAATCCAATTATTTGATTAAGAATTATGTTTGTTAGGAAAATTTCAAATTTAATTGATTAACCCTTACATCGATCATATCAATTTTTATTTGATGTTTGAAATAGTTAAGTCATGTTAGTATATTGCTGAAGCATGTAACTTCAAATCACAACTTTGGTTGATTTATGGCCTTTTTATGTTTCTATATCTTTCAATTTGATTACTTCTAGTCTTTTATTATTTTTGAATTGTTGTTTGCATTTATTTTTTTGCTTGGTAAAGTTTGTCACACTCGAACATTGCAGTGACTTTAAAAATTTATCTTTGAAAAAAAAACAGATTTCTAGCATCTTATTCTTTGATGGGAAATAATTTTGTTTAAGGAGTCGCCACCTAATATTATGGTCACTAGGGTTATTCTATGGTTCGGGACTAGTTACGTAAAAAAGAAGATATTATTACCCTTAAATATTCTTTCTGAGGCAGACTGCATTCCTAATTTTGTCTAAAATTGCTAAACATTTATTAGTTTAGGCTATGATAATTTGCTTATAATATTCCTAACTCTAGCGCCAATGAATATTTAACTATGAATACTTCCAACTCTGGTGTTGATAAATATTACGTAGCTATAAAATAAATTTACATCAATATTTTTATTCATGACTTTAACATCAGTGAATAAACAAATAAAATAAATTTATTTTTATGCATGTATATATTTTTTTATTTTTTAGCTAAATAAAATAAAACACAATGAATAATATAAATTTAAACCGATATTTTTATTCATAACTCTTACGTCAGTGAATAAACTAATAAATTTATATTATTTTTATTCATGCATACACATTTTATTTTTTTACTTTTTTTATTTTTTAGAATTGGGCCCAGCTCAGCCCATATGGGCAGGGCTAGGCCCAACCAGCCCGGTCCGGTCATTGGCCTAAACCAGTGACCTGGCCAAACATAAATCCACGCATGTTGCTACACTATGCAAGTGAATTAATATTCACTTGCACACTGTGCTACTAATTAACTAGAACCCAATGAAAGGCAAAGAAGGTGGCTTACTTGGTTAGCCAGAGGCGACGAAGAAGCTTATACCTCGATGATGCCTCTCGTCCGCGTATGACCTTCTCTTCTGTTTTCTTTTGCTTTTGTGATGGTGAAGGCGCTGGTTTTCTATGGACACTGATGTCTTGGGTTCCTTTGTAGGCGATGAAGATGACGATGATGTTGATGTTGGTCTCAGGGTTTTTGTTTTTCTTTCTTATGCTCACTGTTTTCTTTTTTTCTTCGTGTAATTGCTTTTCTCTGGCTTTGTTTTTTATTTTTTTTGCTTTGTTTTCCCCCTTGGTCTGTTGGAGACGATGGAAACAATGGCCAAGCTCTGGTTGGCTG
Source organism: Populus euphratica (assembly GCF_000495115.2). Classification (NCBI taxonomy): domain Eukaryota; kingdom Viridiplantae; phylum Streptophyta; class Magnoliopsida; order Malpighiales; family Salicaceae; genus Populus; species Populus euphratica. The sequence goes on along the minus strand of NW_011500293.1, from coordinate 172,372 downwards.
ACACTGCCTCCTCTCCTCTGCTCCTTCTTCTGCTTTCCTTTGCTTTTTTGGATGCTACTAACTTGGTGTGGTAAGTTGGAGAAGAACGGTTGAAATGATCAACTCCAGCAGCTCCACTTTTCTCTGAAGACGGTGTGGATGGTGGTAGAGCGGTGGCCCTCGTCTTTGCCTTTTTTACTATGTTTTATGCCTTGTTTTTCCTCTGGTTCTTAGCCTGTTCCTCCCTCGCCAATTCCCTCATTTTCAGTCCAATTCCCTACTATTTTCTTTTGTGGTTCTTGGCTTCCCTTTTTTTTGTGTTCCTCCTGTTCTAGGTCTCCCTTTCTCTTAGTTTCCCCCATTTTCAGTCCAATTCCCTTGTTTTCCTATGCCTCCCTGCCTCTACTCTATTTTTTTTCCTGCGTTATTGGCCCCTATTTCCTTTTGGTTCTCGGCCCTTGTTTAGCAGATTCAACCCTGTTTTTAGTTTTTTTCTCCTCCTTCGTTGCTCCTTCTCTGCCTTTTAAAAGGCTAGAGAGCTTCAACAACCATTACCCCCACGAACGGGATCGTGGTCCATGATTTGCTGTAGATTTCCTGTTGAATCGATTTTCTCCTTGCGAAACAAAAGGGATGGTGAACAGTGGGATCAAAACGGTGTCATTTGGCATGAAAAATGATAGATTATGGATTGGTCCTTGATGTTTTGAAATGTATCAATTGGGTCCCTTAATCAATACATTTTAATTTTACCCCTTGCATTAATTTCAATTAAATCCCTGAATTTACTTAATTTATTAAATTAAAGTTTAATTAAGTCCACAAACTTATTAATTGTTCAATTAAGCTTTTGATTTCATTGATTAAACTAATCCAAATTTTAATTAAATTCTCAAACTAATTAATTCTTTAATTTCTGACTAATTGACTCCCAAATTTGATTTAGAGAATGTGAGTATGCTTATTTTTCTTTATTTGCTATTGTGTACACTAAGTTAAAGATACCAATGTTTGCATGATAGGTCCTTCAAGTGTGATGAATCGAGCCTAATTATGATTGTTATTATTCTTTTTATTTCAAAGGTTTTATGTTTTGTTTTGCTTGAGGACTAGCAAAATCTAAGTTGGGGGGTGTGATTGTGCATCAAAAGTGTCATTAAGTCTCTTATTTTACATATGTATTTATTGTTTTTATTTGGTTGTTTTTATAATAATTGATGTGTTTTTTAGTAATGAAGTTTGTTTTAATGTTTCGATAGGTTTTTGGAGCTTAAATGAATTAATTCACAAAATTCAACGTCGGAATTCAGAACAAAGAATTGAAGAGACATTTAGTTGAAGATTGAAGCAAATCTTGGTTCAAATAAGTGCTCCAAATTTGTCCCAAAAATCAATTCTATTCCAATTCTAGAAAAGAATATCATATGATTTATTTCAAGCCCAAACTTGCCTTATGTTGTGTGCAAACTTCAACCATTAAACACTCAAGGTTTCAATGTCAATCTTAGCCCAAATAATAAGTACATTTGTATACTTATTTGATGCTCAAATTCAGCCCAAAAATCAGCCCCAAATCAGCCCTAAATCAACCCCAAATCAACCTTCAAATCAACCCAAACACAATCCATGATCTTACATGTCCACACAACAAATAACAATTGATTTATTTTGGGCAATCCATTGATCCAAGAAGGCAAGCACATGGATGGAAAGCTGGAGGGGATATTTTAACATTATTTTGGGTCAAAAAGAAGAAGGAGACACCTCATAAATGAGGAAGAAAAACGTGCACCAAAGTAGTTGTAAAGCTGTCTTGATTTGATTTTTCAGAACACCTTTCGGTGTTTTGCCCATAACTTTTGACTCAGGTGTCCAAATGAGCTGTTCTTTAATGATCTGGAAAGGTGACAGAATTGCCTATAAATATGTCTCTAATAGACTTCTCCAAAAAAAGCTTCTAAGAGGGTCGAATTGCTGTCCAAAGTTAGAGTCAGATTTGTGTCCGAATTTTTTCTGAAATTGTATTGTGTTCTTCTTTATAGATTTCGGTTCTTTAGTTTGTAAAACTTATTTTTTCAGTTGGATTCAAGTTCTTTCATGTTTATTGAAGTGTTCTTATATATAATCATGGTTGGCTAAACTCTTTCTTGGATCCAAATCAAGGATAATGGTGATTGAGGTGAGTTCTTTAGGATATGAATGAATCTTAATGTTTATCTTCTTATTTTCTTCATGAATGATTTATTATTGTAAAGAAATTTTAGAAATCATTTAGGTAATGTTATAATCTTGAATTTTTATGCACAAACTTTAGTTTTGGTATAGAGATTGCTTGATTCAATGTCTTACTTAATATGAAAGTACTTGTTCATTCTTAAGCAATAATCAATCTTCATCTTTCTAATCTTCATTGTAATATCTTCTGATCTAATATCACCATCGTTGATATTAGGTTGAGTTATCTTATATATGTTGAAGAAATCACCAATACATCACCATTAAAATTGATTTGGACCAAGACTTACTTTTCTTGTCATTTAAAATCTATTTACATTTTTTTTTTTATCTTTGAAAACAAATCCATCAATTATTTTCAACCAAGTTATTGTTAATTTAATTTCTCTTGAGTTTTTTTTTTTGTTACTTAGCTTAATTTTCAGATCTAGCTCTCTGTGGATATGACATCGGTCTTACCGAGTTAATTGCTACATCGCACACTCGTGCACTTGCGAGTTAAAACAAGGCGATCATAAAAAGCGGTCAAGCAATTTTGGCGTCGTTGCCGGGGAGCTAGCAAGCAAAGGTAACAAATTTAGATTTGATTATTGGAAAAAAAAAATCATATATAAAAAATCAATTGGCTGGTTTTATCGCCTCAAAAAAATTAAAAAAAAATAAATCAAATGGCTGGTTTTACCGCCGAAAAAAAAATTGACCTCAACTTTTCGGATATTAGACTGTTGGACCACTAATTGTTAGCTTTTGGTTGGTTCAACCATTTTTCTTTTGATGTTTATTCTAATTAGTTTATAATATTTATTGTTTATATTATAAGGCTGGTTTTACCGTCTCTTGTTTATTTTATTTTTTTGTAATTATTTTTCTTATATTTATTGTTTGAAGTACTTGACTGGTATTACCGCCTCTTTATTCATGCTTGTTATAATTATCTTTTAATGTTTATTATTGTTAATAGTGCTTATTAGTTGGAATGTGAATTTTCTAATTTGTTGTATTTTTATTTTTGAGCTATTACTTTATCTTTTACATTTCATTTACTTTTATTTGCAATCTTCTTTTTCTTTTTTCCTTTCTTTTCATATTCATATAATTGTTATATTATTATTATTTTTTTCATCTTGGCTAATGTTGAAGATATAGAGGGTGAAGGGAGTGTTCAAGGTAATGGACCTCCACAATTCAATGATCAACCTAATTTTCGAACTCTTAGAGAGTATCTTCACCCAGCTAGACAAAGTACACCTTCGTGTATTATCTTGCCTCTGAACCAACAAGCTTTTAATTTGAAATCAGGCATGATCCAACTTCTTCCCACATATCATGGTATGGATTCTAAAAATCCATATATACACATTAAGGACTTTGAAGAGGTATGTAATACTTTTATTGATAGAAGATGCACTGAAGAAACTATTCGGCTAAAATTATTCCCATTCTCTCTAAAGGATAAAGCCAAGCTTTGGCTAAACTCCCTGCGTCCTAGGTCTATAGGTACATGGAGAGAAATGCAAGCTGAATTTTTGAAAAAATGCTTCCCCACTCATAGGACAACAGCCTTACAACGTCAAATGATGAATTTTTCTTGTAGTCCAAATGAGTCATTTCACCAAGCTTGGGAAAGGTTCAAAGACTTGTTAAATGCATGCCCCCACCATAGTTTTGAGATGTGGAGGTTAGTGAGTTTCTTCTATGACTCTCTTACCGCAGATTTTAAAAAGATAGTGTCAACCATGTGTAATGGTGAGTTTTATGACAAAGAACCAAGTGAGGCCTTTGATTTTTTTGATCAATTGGCTGAAAACACAAAGCAATGGGAGACTTCTCTCCCAGTTCATGTTGAGTCTAGAAACACCATTTCTCATTCAAGTGGGAAGTTTCAATTGAAAGAGACTGATGACCTCAATGCTAGATTAACCTCATTGGCTAGGAAAGTAGAGTCTTTTGAGATTAAAAAAGTGCATGTCATGAGTGAACAACAAGAGGAAAGTTGTGTTGTTTGTGAGAGCAAAGGGCATAGGACAACTGAGTGTCCTACCATTCCAACCTTCAAGGAAGTGTTATATGGCCAAACTTCTTATTCAAGTAATGTTAGAAAGCCATTTCCAAACCAAGTAGGCAATCCCTACTTTGAGACCTATAATCCTGGATGGAGGAACCACCTAAATTTTGGATGGAGAAATGAGGGCTCTTCAGTACCTCAAACATTTCAACCTCCATCCCAACCATTTCATGCTCCCACACATAACACATACCAACCACCTCATAAGAGATCCCTAGAGGATACTCTTCAACAATTCATACAAACGTAAGGAGGAATCAACAACCAAGCTTACAAATTCCAAGACCAGACCAATAGGACCTTAGATGACATTCGAAGTCAACTAACTAAGTTGACTCAATCACTAAGCATTCAAGAGAAGGGAAAAATCCCAGCTCAACCAATGCCCAATCTTAGAGGTCAGGTACACATGAGTGAATCCTCACCTAGTGAACCTTCAAACCATGAACAAGTCCAAGCTATCACTACCCTTAGAAGTGGAAAGATTGTTGACAAAGGTATAGGTTTTAGGATTCCTAAAGGTATTGTGGAGGAGAAATCTAGGGAAAGTGAAGAGGGAATTAAAACACAAGTGACAAATGAGAGTTTGAGTGACGAAGAAGGCAAGATAAATGAGAAAGAGATGAGCGAGAAAGGAGATGATTCAAGAAAAATTGAAGTCAAACTGAGTGATTTAGAATTTGTTCCTAGAGCACCATTTCTACAAAGATTAGGGAAACCTAAACATGATCTTATGAACTCAGAAATTTATGAATTGTTCAAACAAGTGAAAGTCAATATTCCACTCCTTAATGCAATTAAACAAGTTCCATCTTATGCAAAGTTTCTTAAGGATTTATGCACAGTCAAAAGGAGATTGAATGTGAAAGAAAGAGCCTTTCTAACTGAACATGCTAGTGCCATCATCCAATTTAAGACCCCTCCCAAATACAAAGATCCTGGTTATCCTACCATTTCATGCATTATTAGAAGTCATAAGATAGATCACGCTTTGTTGGATTTAGGAGCAAGTGTGAATTTAATACCTTACACTTTTTACAAACAATTAGGTTTAAGAGAAATCAAGCCTACTCGAATCACCCTTCAATTAGCTGATAGGTCAATCAAGATTCCCAGGGGTTTCGTTGAGGATGTGTTGGTCCAAGTAGATAAATTCTACTTTCCTGTTGATTTTGTAGTGTTAGACACCGCACCAATTCAAGGTTCTAATGCTCTCATCCCAGCCATCTTAGGGAGACCTTTCCTAGCTACATCCAATGCCTTAATTAACTGTAGGAATGAGGTGATGAAATTGTCTTTTGGGAATATGACTGTGGAGATGAACATATTCAATGTCTCCAAACAAATTGGGGAACATGAGGACATTAGAGAGGTAGATTTGATCCAAACAGTTTGTCAAGAACACTTTGATAGAGTGTGGATCAAGGATCCATTGGAAAGAACATTAATTCATGATGAAAGATTTTGTTCTTTGGAATATGTTGATGAGGAAGTAAGAGAACTCGAGACTTATCTAGATCCAATGCCTATTATGTCAATAGGTCAATGGACCCCATTGTTTGAGCCTTTGATTTCACCCCATGTGAAAGTTGAGGCATCTCTTGTCCAGCCTTATAAACTAGAAAGAAGCCTTTATCGAGTGATCTTAAGTATGCATTTCTAGGGGAAGATGAATCATATCCTATTGTGATCTCATCAAAACTTAGCATAGAGCAAGAACAAAAACTTTTGAGAGTGGTGAGAAAACACAAGAAAGCAATTGGGTGGAAAATTACTGACTTGAAAGGAATTAGCCCTCTTTTATATACACATAGAATCTATATTGAAGAAGAGGCTAAATCTGTGAGGCAAATGCAAAGATGATTGAACCCAAACATGAAGGAAGTAGTGAGAGGTGAAGTGCTTAAGCTACTTGATGCAGGTATCATTTACCCTATTGCAAACTCAAAATGGGTTAGTCCAACCCAAGTTGTCCCTAAAAAATCTAGAGTCACGGTAGTGAAGAATGAAAATAATGAGCTGGTGCCAACTAGAATCCAAACTGGATGGTGTATGTGCATTGATTATCATAAATTGAACATGGTGATTAGGAAGGACAATTTTCCGCTTTCATTTTTAGACCAAGTGCTTGAAAGAGTAGCTGGAAGAGCTTTCTATTGTTTTCTTGATGGATACTCAGGTTACAACCAAATTGAGATTTCTTTAGAAGACCAAGAAAAAACCACTTTCACTTATCCTTTTGGTACCTATGCTTATAGAAGAATGCCTTTTGGTTTGTGTAATGTACCAGCCACTTTTCAAAGGTGTATGATGAGTATCTTTAGTGACATGGTGGAAAATGTTTTGGAAGTTTTCATGGATGATTTTTCAGTTTATGGGGATTCTTATGAGTTGTGTTTAATGCATTTAGAAAAAGTCCTTGAAAGATGTGAAGAGAGCAATCTTGTACTCAATTGGGAGAAGTGTCATTTTATGGTGACACATGGCATTGTCTTAGGTCACATTGTCTCTTCAAAAGGAATAGAGGTAGATAAGTCAAAAGTGGAAATCATTCAAAAATTACCTACCCCTAGGACTGTGAAAGATGTGAGATCCTTTTTAGGACATGCTGGTTTTTATCGAAGATTCATTCATTCATTTAGTATCATTGCCAAACCATTGTGTAACTTGTTGTCACAAGATGTCCAATTTGATTAGACATCAAAATGTCAAGAAGCTTTTGAAAAGCTTAAAGGGTTGTTGACAACTGCACCAATCATGCAAGCTCCTGATTGGTCTTTACCATTTGAACTAATGTGTGATGCTAGTGATTTTGCGGTTGGGGCTGTTTTAGAGCAAAGAAAAGACAAGAAACCTCATGTTATATATTATGCTAGCAAGACTTTGAATGATGCTCAATTGAATTACACTACAACTGAAAAAGAACTCTTAGTTGTGGTCTTTGCATTAGACAAGTTTAGGTCTTATTTGGTTGGATCTCTTGTTATTGTTTTCACTGATCATGCAGCATTGAAATATTTGCTCACAAAACAAGATGCCAAACCACGTTTGATTCGATGGATCCTCCTACTCCAAGAGTTTAACCTTGAAATTTGAGATAAAAAAGGAGTAGAGAATGTAGTGGCTGATCATTTATCTCGTCTTTCAAGCTATGAGAGCATAATTGATGAATCTCCAATAAATGAACTCTTTGTTGATGAAAATTTATTTTGTGCAGGTACTGTCTCCTACATTGGTTTTCCATGGTATGCTGACATAGCAAATTACCTAGCCACAAGTCAGATTCCTTCTCATTGGTCTAAACTTGACAAACAAAAATTCTTGCGCAATGTGCGCACCTTTTTTTAGGATTACCTCTACCTATTTAAATATTGTCCTGACCAAATTATTAGGCGGTGCATCCCTGATCATGAAATTCCAAGTGTCATTAATTTTTGTCATGCATTAGCCTGTGGTGGGCATTTCTCTTCCAAGAAAACCATTGCCAAAATCTTGCAGTGTTGTTTTTATTGGCCCACCATGTTTAAAGATGTTCATGCCTTCTGTGTTGCATGTGACCGATCCCAACGACTAGGTAGCCTCACTTGGCGTAACATGATGCCCCTTAACCCCATCCTTGTTTTGGAAATATTTGATTGTTGGGGGATTGATTTCATGGGACCTTTTCCAAGTTCATTTGGTTACTAATTCATCCTTGTAGCTATTGATTATGTGTCTAAATGGGTGGAGGCCATTGCATCTCGAACCAATGACCATCGAGTTGCGGTCAAATTCATGAAAGAAAATATTTTCTCTCATTTTGGCATGCCCCGAGCTATGATTAGTGATGGGGGAAAACATTTTTGTAACAAACCCGTTGGGATTTTGATGAGAAAATATGGTGTAATTCACAAGGTCAGTACCCCCTATCACACCACAGACTAGTGGCCAAGCTGAGTTGGCAAATAGGGAGATCAAGAACATTTTAGAGAAAACAGTCAATCCAAACCACAAAGATTGGTCCCTACGACTAGTTGATGCTTTGTGGGCATATCACACTGCTTATAAGACCTCTTTAGGAATGTCTCCTTATAGGCTAGTTTATGGAAAGCCTTGTCATCTCCCTGTTGAGATTGAGCACCGTGCATATTGGGTCATTCGGCAATTCAATGACAATGAAAATGAGGTTAGCAAAAATAGAAAGCTTGAATTGGATGAATTAGAGGAGCTGAGAAATGATGCATTTGAAAATGCAAAAATTTCAAAACATAAGATGAAAACTTTGCATGATAAACATATTCTTAGAAAATCCTTTCATGTTGGTCAAAAGGTTCTCTTGTATAATTCACGATTACATCTCTTTCCTAGGAAGTTGAGGACAAAATGGATTGGTCTATTTGTGATTAAATTCATATCTAAGCATGGTGCATTTGAGGTAGAAAATCCTAAGAATGGAAATATTTTCAAAGTAAATGGTCATCGATTGAAACCTTATCTTGAAAACGTTGTGGCTGAAGTTGAGACATTGGATCTTGAAGATCCAATACCATTGTAGTGTTAAAAGTAATGAGTTTTTATTTTTATTTTATTTTATTTTTCATTTTTATTATTTTTTTCATTTTTATTTTTTTCTTCTTTCTTGCATCTCTTATATTTTCTTGTTCATACATTTGGGACAATGCATTATTTTAAGTTGGGGGGTGTGAGGTTCTTTATTTTCAAAAAAAAAACATCAATATTTTCTTTTAGTTGTGATATGCAGGTTAAAAAAAAATCAAGCAAGAAGTCAGCTCATGCCCAATTCAATCAGACATTCATCCTTGAAAACAGAAGGGGAGTAACAATTTTCTAATCTTTATACTTTTCTTCTCTTTCTCTTTACATTGAGGATAATGTAAAACTTAATTTTAGATATTTCATTATGTTGAATGCTTGAGATAACCATGCTTGTTAAAAAAAAAAAAACTTGCATTCGTATGTGAATGAGACTTGTTTAGGATCATCATTACATTTTTTTATTCATTATTATGTTGAACATTGCATGCTTTAATTTGGGATAGATAATATCTTATAAAGCAAGATATAGCATACTTTTTTTTAAGATTATTGAAGTACATCTTTCCTTATAAAAGTTATGGGAGTTGTGTGATTATGCATGAAAGATGAGTATGATGCTTTACTTGTGATTATCCCTTTTGATCCAATCCTAAACAAGGTTTAAGTAAATAGAGTAATAATTATTACACAAATAAATAAATAAATGTGTACAAAGTTCTATCTACTCCAATGTTTTGAGTTGCTCAGTAACTAGGGGTATTCATCACAAATGTTTATCTTTACGTCAAACGGCAACTTAAAATAATGCAAAGCACTTTAAGTTTGTGACTTTGTGAGTAACCGGGTGCATTCATCACAAATATTTGTATTCGCGTCAAAAGGGAAGTGACTACTTAAAGACAAAGAATAAATCATATCTTCAAAAAAAAAAAACAAAGAAAGAAAAAAATATATAGATATTTCTCTAGTTTGCTACCTTGTTTGTGTTGGTGAGAAGGGAAGATTACAAGTTGAGTTTTTGTATGAATCAATTATGTTGGTTGCACGATAAATATGACTGAATTTGGAAATTTTATATGGATGTTTGATTTAGAGAATGTGAGTATGCTTATTTTTCTTTATTTGCTATTGTGTACACTAAGTTAAAGATACCAATGTTTGCATGATAGGTCCTTCAAGTGTGATGAATCGAGCCTAATTAGGATTGTTATTATTCTTTTTATTTCAAAGGTTTTATGTTTTGTTTTGCTTGAGGACTAGCAAAATCTAAGTTGGGGTGTGTGATTGTGCATCAAAAGTGTCATTAAGTCTCTTATTTTACATATGTATTTATTGTTTTTATTTGGTTTTTTTTATAATAATTGATGTGCTTTTCAGTAATGAAATTTGTTTTAATGTTTCGATAGGTTTTTGGAGCTTAAATGAATTAATTCAGGAAATTCAACGTCGGAATTCAGAACAAAGAATTGAAGAGACATTTAGTTGAAGATTGAAGCAAATTTTAGTTCAAATAAGTGCTTCAAATTTGTCCCAAAAATCAATTCTATTCGAATTCTAGAAAAGAATATCATATGATCTATTTTAAGCCCAAACTTGCCTTATGTTGTGTGCAAACTTCAACCATTAAACACTCAAGGTTTTAATGTCAATCTTAGCCTAAATAATAGGTATATTTGTATACTTATTTGATGCTTAAATTCAGCCCCAAATCAGCCCCAAATCAACCTTCAAATCTGCCCAAACACAATCCATGATCTTACATGTCCACACAACAACAATTGATTTATTTTAAGTAATCCATTGATCCAAGAAGGCAAGCACATGGATGAAAGCTGGAGGGGACATTTTTACATTATTTTGGGTCAAAAAGAAGAAAGAGATAGCTCATAAATGAGGAAGAAAAACGTGCACCAAAGTGGTTGTAAAGCTGTCCTGATTTGATTTTTCAGAACATCTTTCGGTGTTTTGTCCATAACTTTTGACTCAGGTGTCCAAATGAGCTGTTCTTTAATAATCTGGAAAGGTGACAGAATTTACTATAAATATTTCTCTAATAGACATCTCTAGATAAGGCTTCTAAGAGGGTCCAATTGCTATCCAAAGTTAGAGTCAGATTTGTGTCCGAATTTTTTCTGAAATTGTGTTGTGTTCTTCTTTATAGATTTCGGTTCTTTAGTTTGTAAAACTTATTATTTCAGTTTAATTCAAGTTATTTCATGTTTATTGAAGTGTTCTTATATATAATCATGGTTGGCTAAACTCTTTCTTGGATCCAAATCAAGGATAATGGTGATTGAGGTGAGTTCTTTAGGATATGAATGAATCTTAATGTTTATCTTCTCATTTTCTTCATGAATGATTTATTATTGCAAAGAAATTTTAGAAATCATTTAGGTAATGTTATAATCTTGAATTTTTATGCACAAACTTTAGTTTTGGTATAGAGATTGCTTGATTCAATGTCTTACTTAATATGAAAGTACTTGTTCATTCTTAAGCAATAATCAATCTTCATCTTTCTAAACTTCATTGTAATATCTCCCGACCTACTATAACCATCGTTGATATTAGGTTGAGTTATCTTATATATGTTGAAGAAATCACCAATACATCACCATTAAAATTGATTTGGACCAAGACTTACTTTTTCTTGTCATTTAAAATCTATTTACACTTTTTCATCTTTGAAAACAAATCCATCAATTATTTTCAACCAAGTTATTATTAATTTAATTTCTCTTGAGTTTTTTTTTTTACCTAGCTTAATTTCCAGATCTAGCTCTCTGTGGATATGACCTCGATCTTACCGAGTTAATTGCTACATCGCACACTCGTGCACTTGCGAGTTAAAACAAGCCGATCATAAAAAGCGGTCAAGTAATTTTGGCGTCGTTGCTGGGGAGCTAACAACACACTCGTGTACTTGCAAGTTAAAACAAGTCAATCATAAAAAGCGGTCAAGCACAAAGATATTTAAAAATTTCATTATCATTAGCTTTGTGTAGTAAATTTATAAATAAAAGTAGATATAAAAAGAGATTTTTTAAAAGTCTTGAAAACTTTGAAAATAATATATTGACATATGACTTTTAAATAAAAAACAAGTCATTTGGAAGACGGCCCACTTTTTTTTTTTTTTTGAAATGGATCAAATTGTTTTGGGCAACCTGCCCGATGATAAAAGAAACACGAAGAATTTCACGAGTGGTCTAATTGTTCCCAGCAACCTGCCCAATAGGAAGAAGAAACACGAAAAGGGTTTCGCGAGTGGTCTAATTGTTCTAGGCGATCTGCCCGATAAAGAATAAAACACAAAAAGGATTTTGCTAGTGGTCTAATTGTTCCAGGGACTTACCCGATAAATAATAAAACGCAAAAAGGGTTTTGCGAGTGGTCTAATTGTTCTAAATGACCTGTCCGATGTTGAAAAATACAAGGATGTTTTTTAAAAGTGGCCTAATTGTTCCGGGCAGCCTGCCTGATGCTGAAAAATACAAAGATTTTTTAAAAGTGATCTCATTTTAATGAGTGACCTTCCTAAGATGTGAAAAATACAAGGATTTTTCAAAAGTGGCCTAATTGTTCTAGGCAGCTTTCCCTATGCTGAAAAATACAAGGATTTTTGAAAAATGGACTCATTGTAATGGGTGATGATTAACACTTAAAAGTGCATTTTTATCAAGGTTTTATGTTATTATTTTTGCACTTGAAGTATCAATAACTTCTTAACTAAAGCATATTTTATAATAATATATCTAATAATATAAGATACCATTAATTTGTGGTAAATATTCATTTTAAATGCAGGCCTATCACATAAATGAAAGGATTGATTGATGAATTTAAGAACTGAAATAGTGGATCCTCTAATCTTGATATTTATTGTTATCATTGTTTAATCCTTACGTTAATCTTCCATCTTAAAGTTCTCATCAACTTTTCTTCTTCTTCTTTTTCTTTATTACTACTACTACTACTACTACTACTACTATTAGTATTATTATTGCTACTATTATTATTGTTGTTGTTATTGTTACTATTGTTGTTGTTTATAATTTGTACAATTAACCTCCATGTGGTTCGACCCTGGTCTTGCCGAGTTATTTATTACTTTGACACTCTTGCACTTGGGAGAAGACATCAATCTTTTAGTCATGTTAGGTGACCTTCCCAAAATGTTAAAAATATGAGGATTTTTTAAAAGTGACCTAATTGTTCCAGACGGCCTGCCCGATGTTGAAAAATATAAGGATTTTTCAAAAATGGTCTCATTGTAATGGATGACTTTCCCAAGACGTGACCTTCCCAAAATGTAAAAAATACGAGGATTTTTCAAAAGTGACCTAATTGTTCCAGATGGCCTGCCCGATGTTGAAAAATATAAGGATTTTTCAAAAATGGTCTCATTGTAATGGATGACTTTCCCAAGACGTGACCTTCCCAAAATATGAAAAATACGAGGATTTTTTAAAAGTGGTCTAATTGTTCCAGGCGACCTGCCCGATGCTGAAAAATATAAGGATTTTTCAAAAATGATCTCATTGTAATGGGTGACCTTCCTAAAACATGAAAAATATGAGGATTTTTTAAAAGTGGCCTAATTATTCTAAACGGCCTACCTGATGTTGAAAAATACAAAAAAAATTTAGAAGTGGTCTCATTATAATAGGTGACCTTTCCAATGGAAAAATACGAGGATTTTTCAAAAGTGGCCTAATTGTTCCAAGTGACCTGCCCGATGTTGAAAAATTCAAATTTTTTTTAAAAGTAGTCTTATTATAATGGGTGACCTTCCCAATGGAAAAATACAAGGATTTTCAGGATTACATTATAGAGCTTGAAGGCGCACTATTCAAAAGATGATAGCTCGAAGGAAATGAGGGCAGGGTAGGAAACACACTACCTTTAATGGTCGATGACTCGAAGGCACACTTGAAAAAGATAAGATGAGGGCTTGAAGGCGCACTCAAAAGAAGGTAAGGTAAAAAACGTACTACCTTTATTTGTCGAGGGCTTGAAAGTGCACTTAAAAGAGATAAAATGAGGGCTTAAAGGCACACTTAAAAGGAGGTAGGGCAGGAAATGCATTATCTTTAATGGTTGATGGCTCGAAGGCACACTCGAAAAAGGTGAAAAAATTCAAATATTTTTCAGGTAGCCTTATTTTCATGGGTGGCCTGCCTAGGTTGAAAAATTCTCAAAAGTGAAAAATTTTCAAAAGCAATTTCAATCTTGGCCATTTCAAGTTGGCTTTCCACTTGATGGATTCCATCAGAATTTTCTCTTATGAAATTTACAAAATGCATTGTCTAAAGTCTCAAAGTTTAGATGATATGTATGCATCTTTACCCGATTTAAAATATAGGCCCTTATTTCTTCTTAATCTTCTCGTTGCTTGGTTGGTGAGATCTTGCTATCTGATTTGAGCCATCTTTGTTGCTTGGCTTGTAGCCCACTCGAGTTGGCTCATGTAAGTCTTTTTCCATATTTGTTTATATAACTCAACCTTCATGACCCACTCGCTTGCTAGAGATTTTTTATCTCGTTAAATAATTTAGAAGGTTATTCATTACTCCTCGTTTCACTACTAAAAACATTTGATGTCACTTACTGAAAGGATCAAACTGTCTTTTATAAACCAAAATGCCCCTTTATCTTGTTGAAGGAAATTACCATTTTTTTTTCTAGAATTTTTCCTTCTAAAGACAATGTTACCCCCTTGTATTGGTCATTACCCCTAAGTGTGCTCTGTCAGCAACATAGATAAATAATGGTTTTAAGAGGCCATTCTCTCATTTTTCAGTTTTGTGAAGGAATATGAGTCTAGAATGAATCTTGAAATCTTGATCTTGCATTTTGAAAACAAAAATTATTTCGATGTGAGTTAGTATTTTTTCATTTTGAGAGCATTGTTTATTGTTCTAGGTTACTTGTTTGCTTGATTAGAAAGGACTTCTACAGCACGTAACGGAGGCTGTGGTTTTTTGGCTATCAAAGAAAATGATTTATAAGGCTCAAGGAGTATTTCAAGGTTTCAAAGACTGAGGATCACTATCAATAATTTGACTCTTGATGTCATTCATATTTTCTTTTACTGCTTTTTTTTATTGACCCTTTTTTTTTTCATTGCTTTGCTAGAGCATACTGACTTTATCTTGGTTATCACCTTTTCTTGTGATTTGGGCATGCCCCCTAGCATTTGAGTTTTTTGGGCTCCTTTTCCTTTTGGCTTTCTCATGGCATTATCATCTTTCTTAATCATTGAAATTTCACTTGCCCCCTCATGTGGTGTGTGATCCTAATCAGGATTTTTTCATGAAAAAAAAAATTATTCAAGCTCAAAAGGGGATCACAAAGGATGTACTTATTTCAGAACGTGAAAGGAATAACAAAGATGGCCTTTCCTCATTTTAAGCACAATCAACTATGATCAATAAACTTTGACCTCATCTATTGTGATGATTTAGTCTTTGTAAAGATGTATTTCATGAGTCATGCGCAATGAGTTCACTACATACCATTATTCATACATTTAAAAACACATGTTTCAAGAGTCACAGGTAAAGGTGTTTATTCATTTCTTTTTTTTTATCCATTTTTTTTTATATAATTTAGTCTCCTCAATGATGGAGTTGCTTGATTCACTTGTCATTCTATAAGTAGAATGTCAAAAATATGGTTTTTGAGTAAACATCAAATTATTTTTAGAATCCAAATACAAGATCAATTTTTTTTCAAAACTCCAATAGGAAAACTAATTTTGGTAAAAGAGATGAATTGCATCTACAAGATCGCGCAAAGCTTCAAAGATATGTTTGTGAGTCTTTATAAGAAAACTCTCTTAGAAAAATGAATAATGCTTGGTCGTAAACACGATTGAATGACAAACTCATTTCATTGAAACTTTGGAAAAGAAGTTCAAAAATAAAGAACTTACGACAACATCTTGGGCTATGAATACTGGATGATAACATATAAAGGGCCTAAACATTTAGCAATCATTGATTACAATTTATGGAATCATTCATTCTTGACAATAACATCTTTTCAACAGTCAGTTGAAGTCATATGTAGACATTCTCTACCTCCTACTATCTTTATCTTTAAGATAGTTAATTTATGAGATTTGGTGTGAAGTAATTAGTTATAGGAACGATAAGTGCCTTAATAAACACCTTCAATGTCCTTTCCTTTTTCAGTGAAACTATTTTTCTCAGTCGGGTTAACAATCTTACCTAAGCTGATGGCTTGTTCAATCCTCTCAGTTATAATAACCAGGTCAGTGAAATGTTGTGTAGAGTTTATAACCAAGTATTCAAACTACAAAGCTTTAAAGGTGTTGGAAAATAAACTAATCATCTCTTTTTCCAACATGAGAGGGTTAACTTATACAGTTACCTCACTCCATTTCCGGGCGTATTCTTTTATGGACTCCTTGTTGTTCTTCTCTATAACTTGCAAGCTTAATCGATCAGGGCCCACATCTATATTGAACTTATATTGCCTTATAAAGTCATCAATTAAATCCTTTCATTTTTTAACCTTGGTATTGTCCAACCGCATATACCAAGTGAGGGCAACACCACTTAAGTTTTCTTGAAAGAAATGAATAAGCAATTTCTCATCATTAACCACCTCAGCCATTTTGTTGCAGTATACCTTGAGATGAATTACAGGGCATTGGGTTCCTGTATGTTTAATGAATTCTGGCACCCTAAACTTCTTAGTAATGACTATTTTTGATACCAAATATATATAGACAGCTTTCACCAGGTCATACAAATGGTTTCCCTCAACTGTCTTTATCCTCCCTTCTAGGATAGTCCATTTTTCCAAACCCTTTTCTTTCACCATCTTGCTTTTTTATGATTCTTTCTCTGTAGAATCAATGGCAGACAAAATTCTCGCAAGGCATGCTGGTTGGAAATGTATAGCTTGTTGAAATTCAAATGACACCCTATTTACCCCTAGATTCTGTGGATCAAAATGAGTTACATACATATCTTCAGGCTAAGCTATAAGTGTTGCTTTTCCAGATTAATCTCTCAAGGCTTGCTGGAGTAGACTAGTAAGCCTTGCAACTTCTTCTTTAAGATTGTCCACCTCTTTTTGATGTTAGGCTTCCAACTAGGCTTTTTCTTCATTTTCTATTTGTCTTTTTCTTGAACGAGTGTTATAGATGGGTTTTAATGGGGAACCTATATTTCAACCTGTTAAAATATAAATCATGCAATTTATGCAAAAATATTAATTAAAATAAAATGTGTATGAAATGCAAACTTGCCCTTTACGGGGTGACAAACCTAGTAAGAATATCTTAATTGTTGAGTGCATCAAGGGGTTGGTTATTATCTAGTTTCAAAGGGTCGCTTGCATGCTCAATGATCGTCCTTAAAAGGTCGATATGAGACTTATAAGTAGTGTGAAGATAAAGGTCTTGAATAATATCAGTTTGGCATATCAACCACTTCCAAGCAAACAATCAAGCGAGAGTTAGATGGTTTCACGAGTGTTACACAGGCTAAAGCCATTGGGGTATAGCTACTTCCCCACCTATTCTAGATTTTAAGGTGTGTGCTCTTAACGTGATGCATGATAATATAAACAAGGATGTATGCTAAAGTAGTAAATGTAAGAAAAATAAACAAATAAACACAACATAACAAGCATTATAGCAATTAACAAACAAAAGGCAAAGCTTAGTCCATTGGTCCCTAGTGGAGTCGCAATTCTGTTACACCCGGACATCGCAACGGCCGTAAAAATTTATCTTCAGAAAAAGAACATATTTCTGACATCCTATTCTTTGATGGAGAACAGTCTTGTTTAAGAAGTCGCCACTTAGTGTTATGATCACTAGGAATCCTAATTGATCAACGAAGATTCTATGGTTCGAGATTGGTTACGTAAAAAGAAAGATATTATCACTCTTAAATGTTCTGCTTAAGGTAGACTGCATTACTAATTTTATCTAAAATTGTCAAACATTTATTAGTTTAGGCTATGATAATTTGCTTATAATATTTCTAACTATGGCGCCAATGAATATTCAACTAAGGATACTTCCGACTCTAGCGTTAGTAAATATTATGTAGCTATAAAATCAATTTATATCAATATTTTTATTCATGACTCTAACGTCAGTGAATAAATAAATAAAATAAATTTATTTTTATGCATGCACATATTTTTTATTTTTTAGCGAAATAAAATAAAATACAATGAATAATATAAATTTAAACAGATATTTTTATTCCTAACTCTAACATCAATGAATAAACTAATAAATTTATATTATTTTTATTCATGTATATATATTTTATTTTTTTATTTGTTTGGGTTGGTCTAGCTCAATATATATGGACGGGACTCGACCCCACTAGCCCGGCCTGGTCAGTGGCCCAAGCCAGTGACCTGGTCGAGCATAGCAACACCTGTATGTTAATCCACGTGTGTTGCTGCACTATGCAAGTGAATTAATATTCACTTGCACACTGTGCTACTAATTAACTAGAACCCAATGAAAGGTAGAGAAGGTGGCTTACCTAGTGGGCCAGAGGCGACGAAGAAGCTTGCACCTCGGTGATGCCTCTTGTCTGTGTATGACCTTCTCTTCTGTTTTCTTTTGCTTTTGTGATGGTGAAGGCACTGGTTTTCTATGGACATTGATGTCTTGGGTTCCTCTGTAGGCGATGAAGACAACGATGATGTTGATGTTGGTCTCAGGGTTTTTGTTTTTCTTTCTTATGCTCACTGTTTTCTTTTCTTCTCTGTGTAATTGCTTTTCTTTGGCTCTATTTTTTTCGCTCTGTTTTCTCCCCTGGTCTGCTGGAGGCGATGGAAACGATGGAGAAGCTCTGGCTGGCTGACACTGCTTCCTCTCCTCTACTCCTTCTTCTACTTTCCTTTGCTTCTTTGGATGCTACTAACTTGGTGTGGTAAGTTGGAGAAGAATGGCCGAATTGATCAACTCCGGCAGCTCCACTTTTCTCTAGAGACGGTGTGGATGGTGGCAGCGCGGTGACCCTCGTTTTTGCCTTTTTTACTATGTTTTATGCCCTGTTTTTCCTTTGGTTCTTGGCCTGTTCGTCCCTTTCTAATTCCCCTGTTTTCAGTCCAATTCCCCACTATTTTCTTCTCTAGTTCTTGGCTTTCTTTTTTTTTTGTTCCTCCTGTTCTGGGTCTCCCTTTCTCTCAGTTTCCCCCATTTTCAATCCAATTCCCCTGTTTTCCTCTACTTTTGTGCCTCTACTCTGTTTTTTTCAGTGTTTTTGGCCTCTATTTACTTTTAGTTCTTGACCCTTGTGGGTTCAACCCTATTTTTAGTTTTTTTCTCCTCCTTCTTCGTTGCTCCTTCTCTGCCTTTTAAAAGGCCCGAGAGCTTCAACAACCATTACCCCTACGAATGGGATCGTGGTCCACGATTTGCTGCAGATTTCATGTTGAATCGATTTTCTTCGTGTGAAACAAAAGGGATGGTGAACAATAGGATCAAAACGGTGTCATTTGGCATGAAAAATGACAAATTATGGATTGGTCCCTGATATTTTAAAATGTATCAATTGGGTCCCTTAATCAATAAATTTTAATTTTACCCCTTGGATTAATTTCAATTAAATCCGTAAATTTATTCAATTTATTAAATCAAAGTTTAATTTAGTCTGCAAACTTATTAATTATTTGATTAAACTCTTGATTTCATTGATTAAACTAATCCAAATTTTAATTAAATTCTCAAACTTATTAATTCTTCAATTTCTAACTAATTGACTCTCAAATTTGATAATTTCATCCACAAACTTCGAATTTGTGTTGTTTTAACCCCATTCTCAAATATATTTATTTTTTTAATATTTATTCAAAAATTAGGGTATCATAAAGTTTTAATGTACATCTACAACTTTTTTGGTTACATCCTTGCACCTTCCTATTTTTCATTAATGAATATGTCCTTCATCCCTATATTGATTGTCTTCTTTTAAAAAAAAAATCAAGTTTTTTTTTTCTTTTCTGAAATGAACTAACATGTCTGCTTTTAATTTTGTTTTATTTTTCTACTAGATGAGTAGCTTATGTTCTTGTTATTCTATTAAAATGCAGTCTTATTTTATGTGTGCATAACAATTTTTTTTTTTCATTTTCCTTTTTCTTTGGCATTTGCATGTTTCAGCTGATTGCAATATTTATCATAAGTGTGCTTGATTAATCTATTTTCTTTAATATATCCTCTTTATTTTTATCTACTATCATGTTTTTACCCCTTGATTCTTACTATTTATGTTTATCTTTTAAATCTTTACATTGAATATATTCATTCACTCGCTTTGATGTTGTTGTTAGCAATTAGTTTATATGATTTTAGCTCCTCTTTCACTGTAGTTTTTGGTTTTATATTGTGCTAGTTAAAATGAGTTATTTTAAGTCTTTATTTTTTTTTTGTGCTAACTTAAACATTCTGTTTTCCTTTTACTTTTATGGCCCTTGCATAATTATTAGAATATCTAAGTATTGTCATTCTCTACCTTTTATGCTTTTTATCACTAATTGCATGCTTTTGTTTTATAGCCTCTACTATTTCTTCACCTCACCTTTTTATTTTCCTTTTGTTCCACTTTTATCGACTTTCTAGTTGACATTGCCTTTTCAGTTTTTTTATTTATTTGGTTTGCTAACATTTTAAGATTTTTTTTATTTGATAACCGCATCATCTCATCTTATATAATTTTTGTTACGTTTCTCTTTTAGCCAACTTTGTAGGTTACATGTATTGTTGAATTGTTCTAAACCTCATTTTTGTTTTTGTTACTTTTATCTCTTATATGCATGAACACCATCCTTTCTCTTTCTCTTTTTTTTTTTTTTGTTTTAAAGCCATGCCTTTTCAAAACTTGGCCCTAATACATTTCTTGAGCATGCCTCAAGTCATGCAATTATTTTTTCATCAAACTTTTAAATGTTATCCATATATTCCAAAACATTTTTTGTTTTTTAGTTTTGTCCGATAATTAAAGTGTTTTTTTCTCAAACTTTTAGACCTATTCAAGTTATAAAACTAGAATGTAGAATAGGAAACTTTTTCATCCTTTTTATTTTTGTTGTTGCTCACTTTTGATGCAAAAAAATACAAAAAAAAAAGCCTATAAGATTGCTCAAGTTGGTGATAAAAGACTAAAATGACAAGTGAAAATATAAATTTGTACGGTTAAGGACTTAATGAGAATTTTGAAAGGCTTAATTAATTTTATTGAGGAGTTAATTGCAAGAAAAATCAATTTTTAAAGTCAATTTGGGTGTTAATTGGAAGAAATTAAAGTTTGAGGATTGAAATTAGACTTTGTAAGGTTTAAATGGTCAGATCAATGGCCTAATTGTGATAAAATTAAAGTTTAAAGGTTAATTAAGGACTTAATTATAGATTCCCAAGACTAAGGACCAATCTATAAGTGACACACAATTACGAGGGTAAAAAGTGGTCAAATCAGGGGTCAAACTGAAAAGAATTGAAATTTTAATTGTCAATTATAGATGAAATTAACAAATTAAAAACCAATGACTCGTTTGTAAAAAGCATTAAACTTTGGGGCTGATATTTGAATTTTACAGGGGTACAATTGCATGCAATTAAAAGTTGAGAGATAATTATGGTTGCAATTAAAAGTATTTAAAAGAGAATAGATAAATTAAAATTGGTCAAATCCAAAATTAAAAAAAAAACTAATTTCAAGGTTTAACCTAAATAACATGTCGTTCACCCACTGTTCATCTATTTCTTTAGGAATTTTTGTTAATCGAGTAAGCATGTTTAAGCAAATAAATATAACGCCTCCAACCATTTTGGGGGTTATAATCACCACCATTCAACTGAGAAATGCCCCCTCTATAATCTCATGTCTATGAAATTGGATGTTTGCACCCCAATTCTTCTACATAAGTCTCTAATATCTCATACTTGATTAATTTTCCTTGTATTTTTAGATTCTAGGTTGATCGAGTTAACACTATTGAACGAATAAATGTGAAGCTATAGATCTCCAAATTAAGTAAGGTTGGATAAAAAAAGAAAGGTGCATATCTCCTCTACCCACTTCAAGTGGTTTCCGATGATATGTACATTGAATTTGCTCTAACGAAACCTTAACAATAGTGAACCCAATCAACCTTGACAATGACACCCATTATTTTAAAAACCACCCAATTTTTTCATATGTTCACATTTGAAAGCTTTTCAAAGGGTTTTTTTTTTTTTTTATCAAGGGCTTTAAAACCTCTATCTCAAGATCAAAAGGCTGGAAATGACTCTTTGCTCTCCAAGTCTAGCAAAACTACCAAGGAACAAAACCACTATTGTAAAACCAACCTAATATAAAAGCTTCCAACTTTTAAATTTTATTTAGAACCCTCTTATTTAAATCAAAGAGCTAAACTTTGATTAATCTTTGACAGAATCTACCAAAAAATTTAGAAAAACCCTATAAATATCCTTTAAAAAATCAGAAAATGAGAAAGAGGGAAATACTTTATTAATTAAGAGGGAAATACTTTATTAATTGACTCTATTAAGAAGGTTCAAAAGTCTAACATAGAAGGTTTAATAAACTTTGAAAAGAAAGAGAGTGAAAGGGAAAAAAAGAAGGAAAAGCAACAGCCTATAGTTAGAAAGTTTGAAGATGGTATAGCCATATAAAAACTCAAGGGTGTCCATATGACTTACCCACTCATGCTTTCTTAATGTTTTTAAGCTTGTTTTGATGTCACATTGTATTAAGTTTGGATGTTTTTTAATGCATAAAAATGTATTTTTTCTTTACTTGATGTTGCTTTAAGTTGGTTGTTAATATTTTTTTTTTGATGTTTTTGAAACATTTGGATATTGTTTTTGCTAAGATATAATGGTTTTTGTAATTTGCTAAAAGTGATAGTGGCTGTTTGATTCTTATTTTTGGTTTTTGTTAGTTCATGTTCTTGATTTCTAGCTTGGTTTTTGTCCTAAAAGAGTTAGTTTTTGATATACATTTAATGCATTGGTTAACTGTTAATAGGGCTTTAATTTTAGTTTTAGAAATTTCAAGCATGTTTTTCTATGATCTATGTTTTTGTTTTTATTTTTTTAATTAACACATATATAAATATAACAATGTGGTTTGTTAAGGTCAAAAATTGGAAGTTTAAAGCTTCAATTGGAAATTTTTGAGTTTGGCAATAACTTAAGAATTTTTGGGTTGTTGCTTTTGAATGTATTTTATATTCATCCAAAAAACATTATCTTGAGTTTTAGGTTTTGTTTTGATTCAATTTTGGTTTTTGTATGTTTGTATGACTTGTTTAATCAATAATGTAGGGCTTTCATGCATCAATAATAAGGTTTTTTTTTTTTAATGGAATTTTAATTCTAGAATTTTAATTTTAAACTTAAATTCATTGTAACAAAATTGTATTTGTTATTTAGTAAATAAAATGAATGAATACTTTGATAATATGATCTCAATTATACTGGAGGAATGGAAAGAATCTATTATTTGTACTCATATATATATATATATAGATTGTTTACAAAATCAAAACAAGTAGTTTGAAAACTAAATTTTACCTTTAGATTAATAGCTATACTTCAGGCAATGTAAAAGACATTATGATTAGAGAAAGATTTTAAAAATTGACATAAAAAAGAAAGAAAAAACATGAATCTCATGTGAAAAGATTATTAATAGAGAAGAGAATGATGAAATTGTTGCTTTCTAACTCAAGACAATTAGGGTGTTTTACTTGAAAAGAGTAAGATAATTTTGGAATTTAAAATTTTTTGCAGGGATATTTTAAGGATATATATAGTCTTTACAAACATGTTTTTTTTTTTTGTATTTTTTATTTTAAAAGTATAAAAATTTATTTTAAAATTGTTCTAAAAAATAAAAATTTATATCATTGTCTCTATCTCTTTAACCAAATATGTTTCAATCCCTAATATATATTTGGCAGTTTATGACTGCTGTCTGTGGTTG
Source organism: Populus euphratica (assembly GCF_000495115.2). Classification (NCBI taxonomy): domain Eukaryota; kingdom Viridiplantae; phylum Streptophyta; class Magnoliopsida; order Malpighiales; family Salicaceae; genus Populus; species Populus euphratica. The sequence goes on along the minus strand of NW_011500293.1, from coordinate 148,558 downwards.
CTCTTGCTCTGAGCAACTTTTGCAGTTTTCAGTGTTGTCCTAGGGATTTCTTTTATGGATGAAGAACAATTATGTTATTTCGAGCACGCAAATTATTTTTGTGCGTTACTGTTCCAAACAATGACTTCTTTACTTTGTTGTCTTTGACAAGCTTCTTATCTCGGCTTTGGCACTTTTTTTTGTCTTTTCTGTTGTCCCTTTTCACCTCCCCTGTTTCTTACATTTATGCTGCTTTACTCTGTTGTTTTTCCATGTCGTTTAGCCTTACGCTTCCCATGTAATAACTTCAGCTCGGGCAGCTAAGTTTCTTCCTTTAGTTTTTGTTGCTTGATGAACGTAGCTCATATGAACACTACACTGCATCCATGCTTTTGGAATTGTAATTGTAGTTATAATTTAAAATATTTTTTATTTAAAAATATAAAAAATAATTTTTAATAAAAAATTTAAATATTTTAAAAACACGAGTTAAACTATATTTTCAAAAAATCCTAACTATTAAGCTTGAATTTAGTATTTTCAACTTGTACCTGTATTTTAAAAATAATTTTTAAAAATATTAATTTTTTATTTTTTTAAATTAAATTTTTATGTTTTTATATTATTTTGATGTGTTAATATTAAAAAATAATTTTTAAAAAATAAAAAAATATTATTTTAATATATTTTCAAGTAAAAATTATTTAAAAAATCTATTACCACATTTTCAAATATTTTTTTAATCTAGGAGTCGTTTCTTTTCCCACGTATAGATTTCTCTTTCATACTTAAAGACTGCAACTATATATCATGGTTAATATTTTTTAATTAAAAATATATTTAAATAATATTTTTTATTTTATTTTTAATATTAATATATTAAAAATATTAATTTAACATATTTTGGATAAAAAACCTTTTAAAAAATATATCTTAAAACGAACGTTCACAACTAACTATTTTTTAAAATTGACTTCTCAGTAAGGTCTCTTCCGGGCACATTCAAGCCGGTTTTGGACTATTATATTAATAATTTTACAAACAAAACAACGAATGTGAATAATTGAGTTAAATATAGGATTAATAATAGCCGCTGGATCAAACCACCGGGGACCAGAGCATCAGAAGATATCAACGGTCAAGGTTAGATAGGTGTTAGGTGGGCTCTATGTACGGCTAGAGACATTGATGGACCTCGAAGCTTATTAGTCCATATCAAAGTTTGATTTTTTTTTGTTTGACAAATTTGTCCCTATCTCTCTTTTGGTTATAATAACAAGAAGAGGCCCTCAGCAAACTCAAAATCTGTTTAGCCCTTAGCCTAGCCCTTCTGAAGGTCCAATTTAGGGTTTCTTTGGTGTTTTTCTTTTTCTTTTTTGATTCTTTCAATTTTAATTTGAAAGCTCGAAACTTTCAATAGAAAGCTCTAAGCTTTCCGCAGCTCATCAAGTAAGCCTCAAAGCCCATCTTCTTCTTCTTCTTCCTCCTCCTCCATAATTTTTTTTCTAAAAACTATTTTTATTGAATTTTCAAAAGAAATCAAGAAAATAGTTTTGATTCGATTTTTTTTGTTTGTTTTTGCAGGGTGTTTGTTTCTTTTCTTGATTTGGCTCACTTCAGTTCAGATCTGCGAATCAAGGTCAGATGAAGTTGCTGTTACTTGTTTCTGTTTATTTTACTTGATCTGTTATGGTTTTTGGCTACTGGACTTGGCTTAAAAATCGTCTTTAGGGTTTATGCTGGAACATGTTTCAGTTTAGTGGGTTAGAGTTATTTTGATTTTCGTGTTTGTTGGGTTTGGTTCATGCTCCTGTTAGTGGTAGCTTAGTTCATTTTGGGTTTGTGAAGTTCTGATATAGCTCAGTTCACTGCAATATTACTGTCACTTCATGCTTGCTGGTATTCTTGGATAGCAAATTCCTAGGAGCTTTTACTCCGTGCTGGTTGCTGGTTGTCCTGAAAAGACTTGTCAAGTTTTGATAAAATTCCTCAATCTGGTAGCAATCCTCACCAAATTTTCAGTTCAATGCATTCAAGTACACTCGACACAAGCATTTTCTTATGTTCGGGCTCTTTTTTTATTTGCTGGCATATAAGCATTTGAAATTCTCTCATATGGGATATTATGGAACTTCCTTTAATGCACTCGAACGCTCTTATTCTGCATCTATTTATTGGACTGGATGCTAAATAACTTGTGCTAAGAGTTAAATGGTTAGTCTGCATAATCAAATACTAATCACCTATTGATGTTCCTTTTGGCCCAAAGCTGTAAAAACCTATAGATTGGAGGCAGCGTACTGGGAGGTATTGGGAGCCTACTTCTGTGCCACCATCTTTTGTGTTGGTTTCTTTTGAAATTCTGACAGGAATCCTCCGTTACTTTGCTTCTTAACTTTTAAGGTGCCACCACTTCATCTGAATGTAAACACTTGTCCTCTTGCCTGGAAAAGCTAGTATTACTTTCATTTCAGCTTTCATCTTAACAATGTTCAAAGTAGGAGCAAAATCAAATATGCTGTTTAAATGCCTTTTTTATTACATTTTCTTAGTTAGAGTTTGAAATTGGCTATGACTAATCTGCACCAGAATCAAATTTATAGTTCTCCATTATTGTCTTATTTGTTTTTTCATTCCCACTTAATTCCTACATTTTATCCTGTTGCAGGATTAAGCCTTATCATGGAAGTAGAAGACCCCATGAGTCCCATTATGGCAATTACCCCTGTGACTCCAACAGATAACAATGAACCACCCACTTCTGAGGAACAGCCTAGTAAACGTAGGAGAAAGAAGTCTATTGTCTGGGAACACTTCACAATTGAAACTGTTGGAGCTGGCTGTATGAGAGCGTGCTGTAAACAGTGCAAGAAATCATTTGCATATATAACTGGTTCAAAGCTTGCAGGAACCAGTCACCTCAAGCGACATATTGCCCTGGGGATCTGCCCTGTAAGCCGTCAGAAAAATGAATCATCACCATATACACCAGGCTCGAAAACAGACCCTCCTAAAAAACGTTTCCGAGCATCTCCTGGATTCTCAGGCATTCCCTTGGATCAGGACCGCTGCAACCATGAGATAGCTAAGATGATCATTCTGCATGATTATCCACTCCACATAGTGGAACACCCTGGTTTCATTGATTTTGTCCGGACTCTTCAACCTCATTACAATATGGTGAGTTTCAACACCATTCAAGGGGAATGTGTGGACGTGTACCTGAGGGAGAAGCAAAGGCTTTTGAATCTTATCAATGGAATTCCTGGACGAGTCAACCTTACGTTGGATTTTGGGATTTCGAATCTAGATATTGGATATGCTTTCTTAACAGGTCACTTCATTGATGGTGATTGGAATTTACAGCGACGAATCCTTAATGTTGCCACGTTACCTTTTTATGATTCTGATTATGCGTTCAACCAAGCAGTTGTGTCTTGCCTATCTGATTGGCATTTGAGGAGCAAGTTATTTACTCTCACTCTTGATCAATCCTTCTCAAATGAGAATGTAATTGGAAATCTAAGGGGACTTCTTTCTGTCAAGAACCCATTTGTGCTCCATGGTCAGTTACTAAAAGGGAGTTGCTATGCTCGAGTGTTAAGTCATCTTGCACAAGATGCACTCAGTGCCACAGGGGAGATTGTTAGGAGAATCCGTGAAAGTGTGAAATATGTGAAAACCTCGGAAGCTCACGATGAGAAGTTTACTGAACTCAGGCAACAACTTCAAGTCCCTAGCACAAAAATCCTCATTATTGACAATCAAACTAAATGGAACACGACGTACCACATGCTGGTGGCTGCCAGTGAATTGAAGGAAGTTTTTGCGTGCTTAGACACCTCTGATCCTGTTTACAAGATAAACCCATCAACTGATGATTGGAAGAAGGTGGATATTCTCTGCACATACTTGAAGCTTTTATATGATGCAGCTAACATTTTGACAGGCCCAACATACCCACCTGCCCATGTATTTTACCATGAAGTGTATAAAATCCAGTTAGAGCTGACACATGCAACCATGAGCCAAGACCCCTTTGTCAGTAACCTGATCAAACCCATGAAAGAAAAGTTTGATCAGTATTGGAAGGATTGCTTCCTTGTTTTGGCAATCGCAGTGGTCATGGATCCAAGGTTTAAGATGAAGCTTCTAGAATTTAGCTTCCCAAAGGTCTTTGGTGAGGATGCTGGTATGTGGATCAAGAGTGTTGATGATGGCATTCATGAACTCTTTCTAGACTATCTTGCTCCCAATATTCATCTACCAGCAGCATATGTGGAAGAAGGGCATATTAGCCTTACTCAATCAGACACTCTTCAAGAGGTCGAAGTAGCACCTGCTCCAGATGGATATTCCCAAGAACTGCACCCTCATGTACCTCTTCAAGTCGCACACCCTGACAAATCAAATCCTCAAGAAGTGCCTCTTCAAGATGGCCACCATCAGGAGGTATTTCCTCAGGAGTCACTCCCCCAAGAAGTGCCCTCACAAGCATTAACCCCTCAAGAGATGCACGTGGAAGAAATGCCTTCCCAAGAAGTATCCATTCATGAGATACACACTGAAGTGTCCTCTCAAGAACCGCCCTCTCAAGAAATGCATGCTCAAGATATAACACCTCAAGAATCACACACGGAAGAAGCACCTTCTCAAGAGATGCAGAGTGATGATGCCTCTCAAGTACCCCCTCAAGATATTAACACTGAAGAAGTAAACCCCCAAGATACTCATGCTGAAGAAATTCCCTCCCATGAAGTACCTGTTCAAGAGATCCACCCAAATGAAGTTCCCTCCCAAGAGGTATCTGTTCAAGAGATGCAGGCAGAAGAAGTGCCAGCTCAAGCAATGCAGACAGAAGAAGCGCTTCCTCAAGCAATGCAGGCAGAAGAAGCCCCACCTGAAGAGATGTGCCCAGAAGAAGCGCCGCCGGAAGAGATGTGCACCAAGGAAGCGCCGCCGATGCGCACTGAAGAGGCGCTGCTGGAAGAGATACGCACAGAAGAAGCGCCGCCTCAAGAGATGCAGATGGAGGAAGCGCCGCCTCAAGAGATGTGCAGAGAGGAAGCGCCGCCTCAGGAGATGCAGATGGAGGAAGCACCGCCTCACGAGATGTGCAGAGAGGAAGCGCTGCCTCAAGAGATGTGCAGAGAGGAAGAGCCGCCTCAAGAGATGCAGATGGAGGAAGAGCCGCCTCAGGAGATGTGCAGAGAGGAAGCGCCGCCTCAAGAGACGCATACCGAGGAAGCGCCACCTCAAGAGACGTGCATGGAGGAAGCGCCGCCTCAAGAGACGCCAACAGAGGAAGCACCGCCGCAAGAGATGCATACTGAGGAAGTGCCTCCTCAAGAGATGCAACTCCAAGTAATCCATCAAGAGATGCAGCCTCTAGAATTGCACACTCAAGATCTACCTATGCTTTCTATTGGAGATGGGCTTTCAGATTTTGATATATATATTTCTGAGATTACAAGTGGGCAACATTTGAAGTCGGAATTGGATCAGTATCTAGAGGAGTCTCTTCTTCCTCGGGTGCATGAGTTTGATGTAGTAGGTTGGTGGAAACTAAACAGGCTGAAGTACCCAATGCTTTCGAAGATGGCTGCTGATATTTTATCAATACCAGTATCTACTGTTGCTCCTGATTCTGTGTTCGACACTGAAAACAGAAAGATAGATAGCTACAGGGGTTCACTACTTCCTATAACACTTGAAGCCCTTGTATGCGCCAAGGATTGGCTCCAGCATGGATCATCGTTGTCATCATCATCACAGGAGATTTCTAACGCACTTGTGAAGAAAGAATTTTAGGTCTTGTGGAGGAACATCTTTCGTCCTACAGCCTGGGCACATTTGACTTGTTTGATTTTTAGGTTTATGCAATTGTTTTTCCCTTTTCTTCTCATTTATACTGCCAATATAAGATGTTTGATTAGGATTTGTCATGCTACATCGGACCTGGAACTAATCTTGGTTTCAGTGATCACTTTGGATTATTGCATTCTGCCATTAGCGTTTTTGTTTATGCTAATATCAATTTGCAGGGTTCTGTTTCCATTCCTGTGGGATTCTCTTCGCTTCATCATGTATGTAAAAAAAAGAAAAAGAAATCCAAATCAGCATCTCATTTTCTTCTTTCTCGTAGCTTTAGCTCGGTGATGTAAACCTGCCCCCGTGGATTATGGTGAATAATCATTTGGCTTTAGCCTGGAAATGTTACCAGTTGTAGTTCTGAATAATCGTTTCCATGGGGGAGCTGTGCAGGTATATTGATCGATCATAAGTTGAATGCATGCATGCGCGCTTTCAAAGGATACAGGAATTTGGCTTCGAATGCTTGAAAAACTGAAGTAACTTATGCGAGAGATAGTTCATCAATGGTTCCTCCCTCTGAAGTTATACTATAAACTTATGCGGAACAGAGACTGTAACAAGCACCAGTGGTCTAGCGGAGCTGTGATAATGTTGTCCATCATTAGCATCTTTTTAGATGAATGCTTTGTCATCTGAGCTAATTCCTTTTACGTTTTTTCAGTTTCTTTTTCTATATAAAAAAATAAAAAATAGCTAATTCTAATATTAGTGAATTACTTTCTTGGATATTTGTAGCATCCACGCCCAAAAAAGAAAAAACGCAATATAAACAGTGAGAAGGTCGCAGTGTTAGTTTTTAGGGTTTCAAGTTTAATATGAGTATTAGCTGAATTAACAAAACCTAAAAGAGATACGGTTTTCTGGAGGCTAAGATACAAAACATTGGAATAATATAATAATGATCTTGCCATTTTATACAAAAATCAATGTCCTTGTTGATGGTGTACGTGATTCATTAATCATTATATTCAGACAAAAATATCTTTTTCATATTTTTATGGTATAGTAAATTAACTTAAATAACTTTAAAAGCAAATAAAAACAGTAAACCAAGGTTCAAGAAAACCCCAGGCTGCAGCTTGATAGAGATGAATGGCATTGTCCGTGAACTTGTTGCCGGTGACCAGTTACATCCTAAAACAAAAGAGACTGTGCTGTCCATTAAAGGTTCAACCAGCAAATGATGCCTAATCTTAGGAAAGTTCACGTAACCTATATTGACAATGCGGTATGAACAAGTTTCATAAGATCACACCACCATTGCTGCTGCTGCTGCTCCTTGCAAAGTCGCAGGGATAAAAAAGTGCTGCATCACAAATATGGAAGTAGATGACAGGTCTACGAAAGTTTTAAAAGAACGAGAGATGAGAGAATCTTTACTATCTCATTTGATTGTTGAAAATGATCATTTACAGTACAACATATATAAGGATTCAGTTGCAATTACACAAAGGGTTCAACCAAGATATAAACCTAATTTGTCGACAACCACTAACAGCTTTATCTTACTCTCAAACTCATGCTACTACTTGTCGTACATCAGCACTCCGCTTGTCATCAAGATCAATTCCCATCTGTTCCCTCACTGCAACAAAACATGATTCACCATAGCCAGTTGGGAGTTATTCAAACCCTTCTAAATAACCAGTAACATGCGAGATGCCCATGAGTAAATCTAGATGTCAGCTAATATCATTATAGACAAACAAAGCCAAATGATGGCATCTCATTTGAAGCTATGGAACTGCTAGTAAAAAAGCCAAATAGAGACTTTTAATTCTTGGTTTGAGGGAAGACATTTTCTCACAGAGTTACAGATATTCATACTCATGTTTCCTTGCAAATGAGTTTGGCAATCACAGCAAATTTATAGAGCATACGATAAATAAATGCAAATCAATGACGAACACATCAAGTAACAATTCTGAAGAGAACACGTACTCTTCCATTGCTAATAAATCATCACTTAGTTCCTTCCAGTACTGGTTTGTAATTTCAACGATTTAAACCACACAAGGGAGGAAAAAGAAGACGAGAACACTTCAAAATCAAGTTGATGGAAGGTTTTTTTTCTAAGTTTTAGTCTATGGTGAAGTAAAGCTTCAAAAAACCACAAATCATAAGGAATAGCATATCTTACACTGAGAAAGGATAAGTAGAGGCACCAAGAACCAAATGCTGCTACATTTTGATGAGGGTTTCGCATCATCACATTTACATCAATTCAAGTAGCATTTTCTTCTAACATGTCACTTCCATGTTCAATGTTTCCTTAAAACCAGCGAGGGAAGGGAGATATTAACACAGTAAATGCAATCCAAATCCGTTGAGCTATTTATGGAATATGATCATAATATGAACTTCTGCACGTTTGCAAATCCAAATCGCAACAACTCAATCAAAAACAACAAAATTGGCCATCATACTCCACAGCCAAAAAAACACAAGATAGGAACTAACCTTCAGCTTGACCCTGGGTCAAGCACAGGAAGCCTACAATGCAGACTGATAGATTTATCAGTTTGACGAGTTCCGGGAATGAAGAACTGGAATATCACAGTCAAACAAGCACCCTGAGGGGCAATCCCATAGAAAGCACAATCCGGCTTGGCCAAGTGACATTGTAGACTCTTAGAAAAATGCCTTACACTGACCTGCACATTCTGAGCATCTCCCATCAAAATCGCCCTCTCTGACCGAGTCTGCGCACTTAAATCTCGGTCCTCATCTGGGGCTTGGGCTTTATCTCCAACAACCAACAACTTGCGAAACTCAGCACCAAGTGTGATCAAGGTAGTTGAAATCTGCAGGTGAAGATCCCCGTACTTGCTTATAGAAACATTCAGAAGATCACCAACATGCTTCATGCGATCAACAAAGTTCTGCAGCCGATTCAAATCAGGAACCTGAACCAGAGTCTGAGGAAGATCTTGGGCAGCGTCAAGAGCAGCTTGAAGTTGAAGAAGTTGATCCCTAGACAAGGGCTTGGAAATGGGAACGTCTTGAATAACAGCAGACTTATAACCCTTTGTCTCAAAGGTAAGAAAAGGCATTGGCTGAGTAGAATTAGGAGGCAGCTTCTTCACCAATTTAACCTGAAGCCGATTCGCACCCCCAGACTCACTGGAAATAATACTGACACTGCTACGAACAGCGCGAAGAAGGAGGGAGATGTCAAAGGCGAACGCAATGCGGTCTTCATTCTGGCTGGAAATACGATAGTCGTCGAAGAGAGCTTGTTTGCGGAACTGAGCAATGGATTGGATGCCGTCGGAGGTGGTAAGGAGGTTGTGGAGGAAGAAGGCGTGCTCTCTGGTGAGGAAAAGATGGCAAATCTTTCCCATTTTGTCCAAAGCAGGCAGGAATCTCCTGTCCAGCAGACTTACGCCATTCTCAGTCACAAATGCCTTGAACTTCATATTCTTTTCTTTGTGCGTGCGTGTGTGTTCTGTGAAGAAGGCGCTCACCACATCGGCGGATGCACGAAGAGGAGGGAAGGAAAGATGTGAGAAAGGGTTTTGTTATTTATTAGTCTTACGGTCGAGTTTTGAAAATTAATTAGGCTTGGTGGGTAAAATAAGAACTTTATATATATATATATATATTCCTTTTCTTTTTCTTTTTTTCTTTACTGTCAGCCTAGGTTATGTTATGTTAGACCATTTTTTATTAAAAATATATTAAATTTTTATTTTTAAAAAATTTATTTTTAACTCATCAATTAAAAAAATAAATTCAAAGTAAAAAAAAATAGAAAAATAATTTCTTTTTGACAAACATGAGTACGAGGAAGGGATGCGTGTGTTTGTTCTATCACACTTTCTGTTCATGGCTTTCCAATTTGGACACCAAAAATAAAAAAGCCATAATCAACGAGATTCATTCATAGAGTAGCGTGAGGGCAACATTCCTCCAGGTTATGGAAGATGTGTGGAGCTGGGAAGTCCTCGAGGAACAACTCGCGACTTCTAATTAATGATTTTTTCCAGGAAATCATTTTTTTTTTCAGCAACAAGACAATTTCTCCAGATTATACCGACGCATTTTTCGAATATGTCAGCTGCATGGTTTCCCTGAGCTTACAGCCTTTTTTGACAGAGAAGCAACACAATCACACGCACTTATCTTCTACGTTTCACTACTCTTACGTATTACATGGCCGGTGGCCGGTCCTCTACAAGATGAAGCTTGTTCAACATGTCGGCCAAAGCTTGCTGCGTAGCCTCGGAACAATGTTGTGATTTCCTCCCTTCCTCTACAACCCGAACAATGCATTTGTACAAATGATCATACCTGTGAATTGGGTTATTGATGTCAATACCGCGGCAGCTGTGATCAAGAACATAGGACCGCTTCATATCTTTTCTCCACCGTGTGAGGATGTACTGAGGCGGCATCTCCTTCAAGCCATTTTGGTTAAGGACACTTAATGCATGCCTACACAAGTACCCGCTAATATTGAACAATCCACAAACACACAGAACATCCATTTCGGATGCGTTGTACATGACCTCAAAATCTCTAGTTTCCCGCTTACTTCCTTCAACTTCAACTTCTTCTTTGACTAAATATGTCATCACCTGTCCATCAACATAAGCTTGTCTTGTGCTAAAACAGGAGTACATACCCTCCACCTCCCTTTCAAATCTCCTCAGGATTTCATTTGTGTACAACTTTGAGAGTTGCAGCTCAAAGAAACACCTTGATTTTAGCATAAAACTTGAATTCCTCGAATCCATATCAGCCAATGATTCAAGCTGACGATTCGCCTGTAAAGCTTGATCATAGTTGTCCATAAATTCTTTGAGAGATGTATGTCTATCCAGATACCCTTCAAAAAATGAAAATGCAGTTTCATTTTGCTGGAGCGGTAACATTCCTGGCAGAAATGTCTCTTTCAAATAGGCTGGAACCCACCTTTTCCTATCCTCATATAATGTTTGGATCCATTTATGATCCCTGATTCCATGATGCTGTGTCATCTCTTCCCAAGCTGCTTCAAATTCCTCAGGCCTGAGAAAGCAGTAAACTACTTTACTCAATGATACTTTAATTGCTTCAAAATCAAACAATTCTCCCAGAGCCTCTGGAATTCTTTGCAAGATACGTGACAAATAAAAACAATGAGAAGCTCTCGGGAAAACATCAGCGATAGCAGTTTGCAAGGTCTTATGGTGGTCACTGATGATAGCTTGTGGAGGACGTCCTAACATGCATGTAAGCCATGCCCTCAACAGCCACATATATGATTCTGTTGTTTCATCGGCAAGCATACCACATCCCAATAGGATAGGTTGTCCATGATGGTTTACTCCAATAAATGCAACCAGTGGTACTTCAAATTTGTATGTCAAGCACATAGTGTCAATTGCAATTACATCACAAAAATAACCATACGCAGCCCTAGACCTTGCATCAGTCCAAAACAAATTCCTCATGTATCCTTTCTCATTAAGTTCTACCACGTAAAAGAAGTTGGGATCCATCAATTGCAAGCGGAAAAAAAAACTTTGAACAGCTTGGGCATCTCCTTCTTTAAGCTTTAATTGACTTGGCAGGAGAACATCATTCCCAAACTGTCCTCCATCAGTATCCACACCTCCATTTCCCTCAGCATCAACAATCACAGTGCGAAACAGCTTAATTTTTTGTACTTCTTCAGGACCATCCAACTGCAATGTCCTTTTGGTCCCAGGACCAATAATTTTATGAGATTTATAGAATTTACCGCTTCCTGGGGTAATTAAGTGATTGTGCTCAAGTTCGACTTCAATAATTTTCCACCTTTTGTTTTCCATCAACCTGAACTTCACCATCGCTGGACAGCCTGTTCTTGTTTCAGGTCTTGGTCGGTTTGCTTCACTTTTCTTCTTGAAGCCTGCACTACTGCAGCTAAGTTTTCCTCTGTATCTTTCTTTACTCTTCCTGTACCATGTATTACTTACTCGAATACCAAATCCCTGTTGCTTGGCATAGCAATTGTAAAAGTAATACACGTCCTCATAGGACTCAAACTCCATGCCAACGGAAGGAGGCAGGGGGTTCTCAATCACACCAGTCTGATTGACATATTCCGTCATCGCACAATCTCCTTCAATCCCACATTCATCAGCATCATCATCATTTCCCACCGATTCTGTGTTAAGACACTCTTCTTCCATCTACAAAATACTCAAAACCAAATGGCAATAAATAAATAATTTTTAAATTAAAGTAACAATCACTGGAAATTAATTTATCATGTTTGTTAACAAAGAGATTAGTTTGCTAGCAACCCACTTCTCTTCCATGGCATAAAGAATCCTTACAGAGAAAGCCCATGACTACGAAAACATAGATTCTTCTTCACCATCTCAAGAAATGCACAATCATTCAGTTATCTACCTCCAAAAGAGAATTACTCAGGATCTGACATAAACAAGCAACAATCTTTTTCTTTCCTTTCTTTTCTTTAGGTGCTAACAAGCAATAATCTTACAAGCAAGAAAAGTTATTGTTTCAGTAACAGATCAAAACTTTAAGTCCCTAAAACACACAAAAAGAGAGTAACCATCTCCAACCAAAATGAGAAGTCACCTGAAAATCAAGAGAGACCCCTCTTTCTACTTGTAAGGAAACAAAACACCAAACCACCAACTCAGCTTCAAAACCCAACAAGGATTAAGGAAACTTTATGTAAGTGGTTTTTGTTTCAGAATGGAGCTGAGGGACTTCAGTGGGAGAAAAAGATTTATTGAAGAAATTTCTTCCATTTTGCTTTATGGGTGCCGTTCTTTTTATTTTATTTATACCGAATCCTCGCAACTTCAATTTATTTCCAATCGATGCTCTGTCCGATCATATTTATAAAATATAGCCACCGCGTTTTTTCTAATTAAGCTTTTGATTGATTTTTAAAATATCTTTTTGTTTAAAAATATATTAAAATAATATATTTTTAAGATTTATTTTAATATTAGTATATCAAAATAATAAAAAAATTAATCTAAAAGTGAAAAATTTTAAAATTTTAAAAAATACAGCTAATCCACATTACCTCTAATTACAACCATAGTTTCAAAACCTAACCCGGTTCGATAGGTCGACCCAAGACACGGTTGATCCGGGACTGGAATTCAATAGGGTTAAAGAAAAAATAGAGAAAAAAAATCTAGTATGACCTAGTTGACCAGGTAAGCTTCGGTCAAAAACTAGATTGTAACCCGTTGATTTTTTTTTTTTTACTAAAACAACGTCGTTTTAATTAAAAAAATTGACCCAAGTGCTTTGGTAACCCAGTCAAAACTTGAAACCCAAGCCTTGGACCTTACTAGTCACCAAGCCGGGTTTGAAAACTATGGTTACAACCATATTTAATGACACGACTAAAAGATTGATATCTTCTCCCAAGTGTAGGAGTGTCGAAATAATAAATAATCCGGTAAGACTAGAGTCAAACCATATGAAGGTTAATTATATAAATTATAAATAACAATAACAAGAATAATAATAATAACAATAACAATAATAATAATAATAATAATAATAATAATAATAATAATAATAATAAGAGCTTTGAGATGTGATATTGATGTAAGGATTAAACAATGAAAAAAAAATAATTGTAAAGGTTAGATGATTTATTAATGGTATTTCAAACAATTATAATATAAACTCTTTTTATTACTCAACTGGAAACCACACACGAAGAAAGTTTTAATTAGATTATAAATTGTTATCTTATTCGAATAAAGCTAATACTTGTAATAACTTATGTTAACAACAAATAAAGTTCCTTTTATAACATATGTGTCGGTTATACTATACAGTTAGGTTATGAAAGTGCCAAGTATTTGTTGTACCAAGTATTATATAACATAAATCTAGATTAACCATTTAACAAGCAAAATATTAAAAGTGAATAAAATAACAAATACAAAACATGTTAGTATCAAACATTAAAGTTTATATTGAGTTTATACTATACTTATTCTTACACCATTAATGTAACCTTTTCAACTTAACAAAATAAACTTAACTAAACATAATAAAGAAGAGAAATATAAATAAACAACATAAGAACATAGATATAGTAAAGGAAATGAAAAGCATAAAAAAGAGATTAAGAAAAATATAACATGAAATAAAAATTAAACATACAAAAATATAAAGAAAGAAATAAAGAGCATGATTTTGATATAAAAACTAAGATATCTAAATACATAGTAAATACCTCATTTTATAGGTCAAAATTTGGAACTACTGATTTGATGATTAATTGTTACGTGGATGACCAACTTTAGCTTTGGTGACAATCATTATCTTATTGTCTAAACAAAATATCATTGCTAACGTTAGAATTCGAACAAACTTGAATTATGAAAGTTATAGAAAATTGTCTCAGTTTTACAATAAAAAATAATTAAGATCATTTGAACTCTTAGAACTCAAGATATGAACTGAACACTGAACAATGTCTGAGTTGCAAGACAGATTCTAACTTTTTTTCATGCTAAGATTTGAACTTCCAAAATGAAAAATTAAGTTTTGGATAATCATGAATGTTTTATACCTATGTTTTAGCTTTCCATTCATATAAAGCAGACCTAAATCCACATTCTATAGCTCCAGATATGACCCAATAACTAAAAAGTATTCTAGTTTGGATTGCACCAGCATCTCTTTTCTAAACTTAGCACTCTCTCTGTCTTTTTAATTTTAGTAGTTAAACTCATCAATCAATTATTTTATTTATGTGATAGATCTGCATTAAGATAAACATTTACTATGAATTAAAGGTATCTTATAATATCATATATGATATTATAAAACATGTTTTAGTTAAGGAGTTATTAATACTTCAAGTATAAAATAATGATATAAAATCTTGATAAAAATGCACTTTTAAGTACTAATAATTTAGATTAGTGCATTCATAAATAAAAAAATCTCTCTCTCTCACTTTTTTTAATTCAAGCCCAATAACATGTAGTTGTAAGTTAAAATAAAATAAAGAATTAATTACATTGTTTTTTTTTTTTTCAAATGAGCTTGTTGATCTTGATGTTGGCTATACAATTTTTAAAATAATCAACTATACTCAATATATGGGTCTTCATTGAAGAACTCTTTGTTATCTTGCAATGAAATAATTTCTTAGAGGTCTCATACCTCTCAGTTTTATTAGTCACATTAAACAATCTTTTGAAATGCATAATTATTATATATTTATATTTTTATGTTGTATTTGAAGTTCAAGTGAGATGTTAGATAACATTATATATTAGTCTACTCATTGTTATAAAATATAACATTGATATTTAGTGTTTACTTTGTTATCAACATGCTCATAAAAAAACAAGAGAAAATGGATTTTTAAGAATATATAACTTTCTTTCTTGTTTGAGAACGATTCTCACATTTAGGTATCAATTCAAGAGGTTTGGTTCAATCAATTTATTAGCATTTAGTATGCTAAATATATTAATTTTACTCATGGTAATTTATCAAATTATTCATGTAAAGATATTGAGTATTGGTTTTATGTATAAATATTTATAACCAGATTTAGATAAGATCTTTAATTATGATTTAGTATCCCACTATTTTCCTGCAAATTAATAGCTCTCACTATTAATTCGAGAAATTTCATTTAGATTTCCTAATGGGATAGGATTTCATATAATTTATATGACCTTAAATAACATAAAAAATTAAAATAAAATAAATTAAATAGATAACATTGTTTATCAATCATATTTTTATGTGACTCCTAGACTAGATAGGTGATAATTTTTTTTTATCTAAACATATCATATATATTCCACTTAACTACTGCATATAATCTTATATGATCATAAGTAACTCATCTAAATCATATAAGTTATAAGAAGCATCCAATTTTATAATATTAAATATATTTAATTAATGGTAACCTAAAGTAGCTCAACAAGTTATCCATGAATAGAATAATGATTTTATGCAAATAAAATCAGAACAAATCATGTTCTCACAATGTACTTCATATATTAATGAGAGATTTATTATTTTAATTAAATCTCATTCCATGATATTAGTGATATATCATACATAACAATTATGTATAAAAATACACCCCTATTATACCATTCAAAACAGCCCTAGCATACAATTCAAACTACATGATTATGAACATATTTAAACTAATTCTCTTGAGTCATTGAAGGAAATTAAACAGTCAAAACATAGATAATTGTTGCAAATCTTTATAAGTATTTTGTGAGCACTATGATTATAGCATTTTTCATTGTTGTTTCTTCGTTTTGAATTATAAAATAGATTTTTCTATATAAATTTCTACATTTCTATATTATATAATTATATAAGAAACCTTAAGTTACATTTGAGTGGAATTGGATTAGAAAAGAATTTTAAAATTTTAAATTTGTTTTGAGAAAAAAGCAAGACATGAAGGTCTTATTTATTATTAAAACCATTCAACCACAAAAACATAATTACATTGACTTTTAATATTCATAACCATCCATCATATATAATAACATATTAATATGTATATTAAAATTATTGAATGCTTCAATTCTAATTATTGATTTTATGTGAAATTTTTAAAGTAATATTTTTAACATTTAGAAATATTAAATCAAATCCAATTTGTCAAAATAATAGATTTTATTTAATATAAATTTTTTTTGAAATTTTTTTTGTAAAATTTAATAAAAAAATTAATCACATTAAAATTATTATTAACATTCTAAAATATTTTAGGAAGAATTAAATAAAGTTTTATGGCTTAAAAAACTCCTTTTATTTTAGAAAAACAATTTTTCAAAATATTATTTTAATTAAATCATAATCTAAATATGACATTATAAAACACAATAAAAATTGAATTAACTATTTTAATTCAATCCTAATCTTATTAGAAGATATCTAATTTAATTTATATTTCAATTTTAAAATATAAAATTAATATTTTATATAAAAGAGAGCACAATTATAATTCATTCTGAAAAACTAAAAGGTAATAAGGAATAAAAGGCATGTTTAAATTTATAAACTTCACCTTAACAACATTTTCTAATTAAATATAAGTTTTGGGATATAATTACAAAAATCCTTAAAAAGGTATAAGGAGCATAAACATAATTTTACTCCTTTTCAAAAGTGTCTAGAAATGTGGGTCAACCAGTATTTTTTAATTTTTTTGTATGCTTTGAATGGTTTTAATACACTGATCTCAAAAATAATTTTTTTAAAATACAAAAATTATTTTGATGCATTTCGGAATGAAAAACACTTTGAAAAACAACTTCAACCATACTCCCAAACAGGCTTTTGGTTGCAAGCAAGCTACTGTTGCCTCCACGCTGGTGGCAGTCATGGCTGCCGCTAGGTGCTTCTCACGGCAGCACCAATGGTAGATCTCCTTTTTTTTTCTAAGCAGAATCAAGAAATCCAGCTAGATCTGGATGGAACAATAAAAGTAGAAAAGGTTTGGATTTGTTATCTGAACCCTAAAAAAATAAGTGTGCATCTCCTTTTTTAAGCTTCAAGCGCTTGGACCTATCAACATGTTGGCTACTTTCTCCTTCATTTGAGTTAGTGCTTTTATAGCCTAGTAGGTCTGCAACAACTGTTCGATATAAATTAATTGTCCATACTTTCACATCTACCATAACTTTTTGTTGGACTTTGAATTTTATGCTATCTCAGGATCAAACAAGTGATTGTGCTCAGGCTTGACTTCATCCACCCTTCACCTTAAACTTAACATATTTAGACAACTAGTCTTTGTTTCCTTTTTATGACTGCACGCTTCCTTACTTATCTTTAAACCCTTACATTTATATCAAATCCTTAACATAGCAATTATAATAACTATAGGCATCATCATACGATTCAAACTTTATCCCCACATCAGGTGGTGGACAATCCTTCCTTTGGAAGTCACCATTCTGAAACACTTTCTACTAAAGCATTAACTCTGTTGTTTTTTGCTGGGATATTGTCATTTATGTGGCAGCATCTGTAGCCCTACTCTAGGAGACGATTGCCATTGTCAAAAGTTGTAATGTAGGTTGTTGGTGGCAGTTACTATTGTCAAACGAGTTGCACCAGCTATTAACTAAATGGTGCAACCCATGTGCTGCCATCATTAGTGTTGTAATTTATGACCAAATTATCTTACTATCTTGCCTAAAAATAGGCACAAAAAAAGCAACACGAGGTAAGAGTGAGAAAGAGTGATGAGTGTGTGTAAGAGATAAGAGAAAAAGACAACGGCAGCAGCCTTGCTGCCATTGCAACAGCTGCAAGTGCAGCAATGAGGGTTGGGAGTTGAGTAGAGTGAATATAATCCTCCTCTTTCATGTATTTATATTATATCATTTTTTTATCTCTAATAATATGAACCTTTCCCATGGATGTAGGCAATTTGTCGAACCACATTAAATATTATGTTCGTGTGCTTTGCCTTCAATGGGTAATTATCAAAACATCACTGGTCAGAATTCTTAAAATTGGTATCATAACATTTGGTTTAAAGTGATGTTTGATCTTTGATCAAAAATAAAATTTGTCAAAATTATATTTTGACTATATCATCGTTTAGAGGAAGAAAAGACAAGCATACTGGTGAAAACAACAAAAACTTTAGACATGGGACATAGTCGTACACTCCCAAACATGCTGGCGAGGAGACTGTCCAAGCATACTAATGTGACGCCAGGCATTTTCTTCACCTGGATGGGCTGACCCAACCTAAATACCAGATGACTTGACTCATATGATTGGCCTAGATAAAGATGATATCATATGATGTAATCATGGCATCAGCATGCACAGTTTGCACGCCAAGTCAGCACCTAGTTTGTTAGCATATTAGCTGCGAGCTGAGGTATAGGATGCAACGCGTCTAATCTCACATGCAACAGGATCTGAAATTGAATCTAGGTCGTTCATCAGGCCAGAAGTGTTTTGATCAAATCTTATCCATTTGAAATGCGATTTGAATGATTTCAGACTTGTTTCTAGCTAATTGGATTGTTTCGGATGCAATGGTATAGTTTAATCATTGAGATATGAACCAAAATTGGTGGTGGTGAATTATTAGGAGAGATTAATTTATCATAAAGCATTTGAAGGTCATCGTGGTGGTCGATAGAGATGAAAAAGAAGGAGTCACACATGTTTAATTAATTATATGTGTTGAACTGCTAAGCGGTGAGAATTTTAATTGCCTTGAGGGAAGGCAAAATTAGGACACTCTAAACACCCAATCATGTGGACACTTTATAGTGGAGAGTTGAAATTGATGAAGACCAATCTTGACGAATCTAAGCATTGGTAGTCTCACCAGATGTTGAGAAATCATGTATAAAACCAGGATATCTCATATCACTTGCAAAGAAAAGGCACAACAAAGCTAGCAAATTATTGTATATATGGAAAAACAGTACGATAGATAAATATGGCCTAAGAAGTTGTATCTAGGAGATTGATTTTTAAACGGGACCAGTGTGACTCCTCCAATCTTTCCTGGAAACTTGCTTAGTTGAATAATTATTCGTACATTACTATTTTAGTATATGTAATAATTTGTAATGAAACTATTGAAGACTAGCAAGATGATGACATAAAAGAATAGTTAAGTCTTGTATGTTAAAGAATCTAATGGAGTGGTGATTTCTCAAAAAAAGTTAAATTCAGTGACTGTGATTGCTTGAATGGAGAATTCATGAAAATCTTGATAATGGAAAAGAAATATAACAAAGAGATAAAGATTGACACCCTATTTTAACTTGGATAAGTGTTGTGACATGATGAGCTTCTGTCAAACATAAAAGCAAAGAATAGAGAGAAATTTAGAAAATAGAAATTGCACAAGGGCATATGGAGATTGTGCAGAAGTACCCGTAGGATCCAACGAGGTACTTGATTAGTATTTAAAAATGCATTTTTATCAAGGTTTTATATCATCATTATGCACTTTAAGTATCAATAACTCCTTAACTAAAGCATGTTTTATAATAACAAGTCTGATATTATAAGATACCTTTAATTTATGATAAATATTTATCTTAAATGCAGACATATCACATAAATAAAAGGATTGATTGATGAATTTAAGCCTATCATATAAATAAAAGGATTGATTGATGAGTTTAAGTACTGAAATTAAAAGGACAAATAGAAGGCCAAACTTAGAAAAGAGATGCTGGTTCAACCCAAATTGAAACATTGTTCGGTCATTGAGTCATATCTAGAGCTATAATTCTTGGATTTAGGTTTGCTCTATATGGATGGAAAGCTAAGACATAGGCTTAAAACATTAATGAGGAAGGCAAGACTCAATTCTACTATTTGGAAGTCCAAATCTTAGCAACAACGAAAAAGTTTGATGTTCAGCCTATATCTCGAGTTCTAGAAATTTAAATGACCTTAATTTTTTTTCTGGAAAGCTGAAATAATTTTCTAAAACTTTTGTAATTTAAGTATGTTCAAATTCTGACATTATCAATGATATTTTTTTTAGAAAAGAAGACTAGGATTGTCACCAAGTTAAGAGTTAGCCACCTACTTAACAATTAGTTAACAAATCAATAGTTCCTAATTTTGGCATATAAAAGGAGGCATTTACAATGCATTTAGTCATCTTGGTTTTCATATCAAGATCATATTCTTACTTTCTCTATATTATAATGCTTAAGTTTTGCTTATATTAATATATTGTTTATGCTACTCATTTCCTTTCCTTTACTTAATTAACTTATATTTTATTTATGTTTCTCTTTTTCATTATATTTAGCTAAGTTTATTATGTCAAGGTGAAAATGTTACACTAATGGTGTAAGAATAAGTATAGCATAAACTTAATATAGACTTTAATGTTTGATACTTTGTATTTGTTATCTTATTCATTATTAATACTTTGCTTGTTAAATGGTTAATTTAGATTTATGTTGTATAACCTTGATACAACAAATGCTTGGTACTTTTATAGCACAAACCGTATGGTATAACCGATACCTATGCAATAAAAAAAAAACTTGATTTGTTATTAACATAAGTTATAATCATGGATACCTGACAATAATTACAAGTATTAGTATTATTCGAATAAGATAACTAATATAATTATATTAAAAATTTATAATATGATTGGAGCCTCCTTTGTGTGTGGTTACTAGTTGAGTTATAAAAGTTTATATTATACTTGTTTGAAATACCATTCGTGGATCCTTTAATCTTGATAGTTGTTTTTATTATTGTTTAATCCTTGTATCAATATCACATCTCAAAGATCTCTTTATTATTGTTATTGGTGTTGTTGTTTTATTATTGTTATTTATAATTTATATAGTTAACCTCTTTGTGGTTCGACCCTGGTCTTGCCGGGTTATTTATTACTTTGACACTCCTATACTTGGAAGAAGACATCAATCTTTTGGTAGTGTCAGTACTGTAATGAGACAACATATACAAGGAGAAGAAGAGTTTCCAGATGAAGCTTAGAGTAGAGACTGTGTAAAAGATTGTACAAAAGGAAGTCTCTTGTGCTTTTTAAAAAAGCAACAAGCAAGGACTTTTCCAATGCATGCAAGGATGAAAAATGAGCTATTACAAAAACACCTAATTGAGGGGGTACAACTACCTATAATGAAATGCGAAGACACCAAAGAAAAGTTGGTGTGGGTGGAGTTATCAAGCAGAAAGGCGCAGAAGCTCCAAATATATAAATCAAGATGGAGGATTGCGAAGAGTGTACTGTAACTCTCTTTTTCTATGTGATCAGTGACAGTAATCTCTTCTATAGTCCGCATGGTGGTAGAGCCAGAGACATTCTAAATGAGCGACAAATGGACATTGGACAGACAAAAGATGACATTATAGGCCATAATAGGGAGAGGAAGGGAGAAACAATACTTAGTTAAGTAATTAGAGAGCTAAGCAAGAAAAATCTAAAAAATAAGCCAACTAGAATTTCTTGTGACAGTGGTTCAACATCATTTAAGGCTATTGGAGTCCTTCACGTCACTTTTTCTATGTATACTTTATATTTTAGAAAGAGGGAGTGGAGGCTGGATTGGGTTGTGGAGTGCAGATTTGGGCTTCAAATTGCCAATCATGTGGAGAGAAAGAAGGTGTGAAGGCTATGATATGAGCCCAAGTAAAGCCTTAGAGCCGATGTGATGGCTAGATATGAGTGGACAAATGTATGAATAGCCAATGAAGTGGCTATGATGAGTATGAAGACAAATGTAAAATTGACTTTCATAGATCTTGCCTCCATATTAAAGATCAATGAGCTAGAAGATATTTTCCTTGGACAATAAGTGGATGACTTATGGAGCATTAAGACGCAACTGCTATGTAAAAACAGAGAGCATGCGTAGGTTCTGGGAACAAGTTAACTCTTGTCAAGGTGGTGAGCTCGGTAATGACATTGTAATACTCAAAGTATGAAGACAGATATGGATCAACCTTTGATGGGCTGTCCTCATGGTTAAAGATAGAGAGCTGCTTGGACTCTTAGGACTAAGAGCAAGAGATTTATGGAAAAGTAAGGTGTGGTTCCTAAGATGGAATAGAAGGCAGACATAACTCCTGAATTAGTAAACTTTTGGAAGAGTGGTGAGCTTCTAAGCAAATTCAAATACTCAAATGACTATCACACTCGGAAATATAAATTTCTATTTGAGGGGGGTGTTATAAGCCTTATTATGAGGCTTGAAAAATTATTCTGGATTGAGCATGGTTGATACACTCAAAGGGGAATGTTATGTCCAAGAGATAAGTGTTAACACTTTTCAGATGTAATGTGGGAGACCATCTAGTTGAAGTGATCATTTGGTGTGAGCATGAGTGTGCTTTGGTGACTCTAGTGATTGAAAGGTTTGGCGTGTACCTATAAACTTGGTCAAAGATGCTCTCAGAATGGTAAGTTTGGAAAAGTTGTAGGATTCAAGCTTGTGTTGAAAAAGCAAGATGACAATTGCCCATACAAATAGCAAATTGGGTGATTGTTGGGATATTGCCACTTATATGGCAGCATCTACAACGCTATTTTAAGAGAGGGTTGCCATTGTCAAAGGCTACAATAGTAGGTTATTGGTGATAACTGCTATTGTCAAACAAGTTGTATTAATCATTGGCAAAATGATACAACACATGTGCTGCCACCATTAGTGATATAATTTATAGTCAAGTTGTCCTACCATTCTTGCTTATAAATAAACATCAAAAGAGAAACACAAAGTAAGAGTGAGAAAGAATGGTGAGTATGTGTAAGAGAAAAGAGAAAAAGAAAAAAGGATAATAGCAGCAGCCTTACTGTAAGTGTAGCAGCTACAAGTACAACAATGAGAACTAGGAATTAAAAAAAGTGAATGTGATCCTTTTCCTTCGTGTATTTATATTGTATCACTTTTTTTATTTTTAATAATATAAATATTTTTTATAAATATAAATAATTTATCAAACCATATTAAATATTATATCAATATATTTATCCCGATAAATAACTATCAAGACATTTTCAATCGAAATTCCCAATATTTTCAAAGACATGGTGTTCAATATCAAACAGTTGTTCGCAGGTGTCCTCAAGATCATTGCCTTCAGGCAGGTCGATATCCTCTATCCCAAGGTCATCGCCCTCAATCCTAATCTCAAGGTCATCTTCCTCCCGTAGCTGCTTACTGTTCTGGGAACCTTCTTCGATCTGCAAAAGTTGAATGAACAACCACTGTTAGCAGCAAGCAACAAACAGCCAAGTCCTTTGCAGTTTTGTTGTAAATGGCTATCATTTAGCTGTAGCATTAAAATTCAAGACTTAATCTTCACTCCCCCGGTCATAGAACTCACTATATCACTCTCTAATCACGAAGAACGGAAAAGAAATGGTTATTCTGTAATATTTGTATTATCTTTGCATTATCTTATTTGACTCAACCCGTTTATGGAATCCAGGCAGAATCATCAATAGCCACTGGAAAAGCGCGTGAGGCCACAAACACGACTGCCCTTTGTCAAATTATATCCACAAAATAAATGAATAACAATAATGTGGCCTCCGTTTAATTACTTCTTCAAATTAAAAACAAAAGAAAGAAAAGACTGTATGTCTCTCACTTCACACACGCTCCCAAAGCAAAACCAAAAATGGCTACATGGTCTCTGCTCTCTCCTCCTCCTCCTCCTGCTTCTATGCCCACCAGCAACATTAATACAGGCACAAAAAGAAGTATGATCTCAAGTAGAAGAAGAAGAGGGACATCAATAATAGCAAATGCCACTAACAGTAGCCAAGACAATGAAAAAGACAAAGATGCACCAGCTTTCAACCCCTTTGGTTTTGTCACTGATAATCCTTCCAGCCGTTCTTCCATTCAGCTCCCTGAGTCTCCTGCTGAGGATGGCAATGTCGGCCAAATGCTCTATGTAAGCATTCTTATACTTATTTAGCTTATGCTAGCTAGCAGTACTAAATTAAGTTGTCTCAATCAAGCATATATACAACTTAACTTGCATGACTTCTTTTTAATGTTTTCAATGTAGAGTGATGTTTTTCAAGCCCCCTTTTAATCTTGAACATTCAATAATATTGTCCAGCCTGTTAGTTTTAGTGAAATAAATATTTCAAGTTTTTGGGTTACACATGGCCATCATTTTATTACTTTTTGAAATTGTTAAGAGATTTTAATATAAAATTCTGGGTCGAATTGTAATTTGAGGTGATATAAAATGTTTGAATTTGAAACATGAGTCTCTGTGGCAATCGATTAAATTGTTCAGTGCCATTTTTAGTGAAGGCATATATATCCTTTGTTTTTTGAATCAAGGAGCTCAAGAAGCCATATCGTTTCAGTGTCCATGTAGTCTTTTTAGTTGAATAAAATTCGTTAAAACAGTAGTGCTTGCTATTATGTCAAAAAAAGAAATATATTCTTTATCCTAGCATTCATTCATTTCTTTTCTGATGCAGAGGATAGAAGACAAGGGAAAGGAAAATGGCTCCTACATAAAATCTGGGGAGCTAATATGGTTTGTGAGAGAAACTGGTAAAACTTTTATCTATGGCATACAACAGTACTTCCTTTTTGTTTCTAACTACTTGTTTGACAAATATATGTTTGGGTGGCAGGATCCCCTGACAGCCGCCGTGGAACAGTTGTCTTCTTACATGGGGCGCCAGCACAATCTTATAGTTATCGAGTTGTCATGTCTCAGGTTGCTGACCTGGTTTCTAATTCATCTTCATACTTTCCTTTTGTTTTCAATGTCTAAACTGCCTAGACTTTTTCATATAAATTTCTCTACGGCAAAGTTCTTCAAATTTATTTACATGTAAATGATGAGAAATTAATGGCCACTAGTTAAGGCTATCGAATCTCTAACTGCATCCTCACCTGCTGAGCTTAACATTTAACTTGAAAGATCAATTTCTGCAGAAGAATTTAAGAGATGAGGTTTCTGTCTTCATGGCTTGATAACATTGTTCTGAGATTGTGCTTCAGGATTTTATGTAGGCTACCACTCTGCTGGATTCACATGTTCTTGAGCTATAACCACAGCTTATTGCATGGAAATACCTACCCTTTTAATGCCTGGAATTTGGCAAAATTTTCCTCTGTTTCAAACAAAATCTGCTTAAACAAGATCTAATTGTGTGTTAAGTTTCTTTACTTGGCTGTCATCAACAACTTAAGGAGTGTAGGTACCTGAATAATAGGTGACCAGTGCTCTGTGGTGTTAGGATTTTCTTTTCCTTCAGAAGAAAGGTGCCAAATAAAGACAAAACAAGTTCCCTCGAGAAAACGAGTAGAATCAAAGATGGAAAGCCCTTTTCATCAACTCACACAGAAAATTAACTTACCTGCTTGAGCTGTTTTCTACTGCTAGATTACACATTTCTTCGATAGTAAAGTTAATTATCCTTTTCCTATATAGATGTCAGATGCTGGGTTCCACTGCTTTGCACCTGATTGGATAGGGTTTGGTTTCAGTGACAAGCCACAACCTGGATATGGCTTTGACTACACAGGTTTTGTTTTCTGATAATAAGCACTTCAAACATTTTAATTCTCGTCAGTTCTCTCATTTCGAGAATTTTCAACTGTGGCAGAAAAGGAGTTCCATGAAGCACTTGATAAATTACTGGATGTGCTGGGAGTCAAATCTCCCTTCTTCCTTGTTGTTCAGGTTTGAATAAATTACCTGAACACAAGCTACTCAATCATGCATGTTTGTGATGAAACTTCATATAATATTTACCAATTCGGTTTACAAAACTTCCCAGGTCTGCATTTTGGTCTGGGTTCGGTTTTCAAGCGTGATAATATATCAATGCTGCAAGTCCATTCATGTAAACAATACCTAACATGCTTCTCATATTCCCGAAGGGATTTCTTGTAGGTTCATATGGATTGACCTGGGCCCTGAAAAACAAGAGCAAGATATCAAAACTAGCAATTTTGAATAGTCCGGTGACAGTTTCATCTCCCGTTCCTGGACTATTTCAACAGCTAAGGTTCAGTGCTTAGCTTTTTAATGAAAGTGCTAATGTCCATATCATCTCTTAAGCTATCCATATATATGATTCTTAGTTTCTCTTAAATGTACCGACTCTGCCCCGCTAACCCACTGCTTTTTTCACCTGCACTTCCTTTAATTTGTTCATCCAGGATTCCTCTCTATGGTGAATTTACCTGCCAAAATGCTGTCATGGCTGAGCGCTTTATTGAAGCAGGCAGCCCGTAGGTATCCTAGATATATGCTTTCAGTTTTTATAATTTCCAACTGAACCTTTAATTTTTAGTACCGAGACCAATCTGCTCCACTATGCATTAGTATTTTTAGCTTAAACCAATAAGAAAGCAAATGGCGAGAGTCTTACATGAAGTTTCCAAACGTGTTGCTTTACCTGAATCTCTAAATACACCTATTCTGCAGCCTATGATCATACCTCAGTTCAAGATTGAGATTTCTGACTCGTGTCTTTTGGATGTCATAATCGCCATTCAACTGCCTCATCCATCTGCATATTGTTAATTAGACTTTCACAGGTCCATACTGCTATTTTGTACTTAATGTATTATTAATTACAATGTAGATGGTGAGTTTTGAACTTGTAATCACTTAGTAAACAAGATTTTGATATTTTTTTAAATAATCATTTTAACTTAATAACTTGAGTTGTTAGGTTGGGTCTCAGGATATGATTTTTTAATTTACATCCTTAAATAAAAAGCTCTTTAAATTTAAAACTTGTATAAGTTTACATTAGGTAGTACTTAATTTTTATCAAATAAAATAACAGTAGCAATATTCAAACTCATGATTGTTTAATCCTAAGAATAATTTTATATTATTCACCAACAGTTATCAATATTATATTTACAAATTCCAGTCCTCATATCTCTGTGTAACTTGCACCTTAGTTTGTTACTGCTTCTACGTTACCCTCAGGTAGCTAAAGTCAATTGCATGTTAATGTCTATATTTCTTGCCTAGATGATCCAAATCATACCTGCATTTCTTCCTTTGTAGCTGCTGCTCTTTTCTTATAACCATCTGGAAGTAATCAAACTACCTTCAAACAAAATCAATAAATACATGCAAGCCTGCAATTCAGAGTCTGTTCTGAGCGCTAACGCTTGCAGAGACGATATCACAGATGTGAAGACACAGACAATATCCTGTTCTTAAAATTTAAGCATGCCAATTGAGGGACACCTGAAGATTTGTAAAGATAGCCATTTTCCTTTGTACCTGAGGAGCTTGAGCTGCTTTAAGTTGCAGAAGCAATTACTTTTATACGTGCTTTACTTTCTCTGAATGCGCTTGTTTTGCAGCTATGTCCTGAAGCTGGAAAAGGCCGACGTTTATCGGTTACCATATTTGGCAAGCAGTGGACCAGGGTTTGGTTTGTATTTCATTTCTTCCACATTTGCTAGTAAATTTGCGATAAATGGTAAATGATATATTTCGAAAGGAACTAAGCAAGTATTGTCCTGATTAGCTATTTCCAGCCCTTGATTTGTCTAATATTTATTCACTTCAAGGCAGTCTGATATATCTCCAATTTTTTATGCATAGATGCGAATTTAACAGACAATTGGTAGAAGAAATCATGCTCTAATCTTGTAGAAACTGTCCTAAAAACATCGTTAGCAGCATAAAACAGACATGGTGCAATAATACAATTTAAACTACTGTTTTAAAGATTTGTGTAAGCTAAAATATCAGAAGTACTTTAATTTCAATGACTTCACTCTTGAACAGAACCAGCAGTTAACAAATAGTTGGTGATGGATGTAAGCATACATGAATGTCTTGACTATTAACGGTTTCATGCTTTTACTTTTGTTGTTTCAGCTTTGCTCGAGGCCGCGAGGAAGATCAACTTCAGAGATATTGCAAGCCAAATCGCTGATGGCTTTGCATCTGAAGGGTAGGTAGAGCTTTTTTTAGATTGTAGTGCAGCACGTGAATTAGTTTTATTCAAATGGGACTTCGTGTATTGATGGCCTCTGGACTTTAGATGGGATAAACCAATACTTCTTGCCTGGGGAGTAGCAGACAAGTATCTGCCTCAGGCTGTGGCAGAAGAGTTTCAGAAAGGAAACCCTAATGCTGTGAAGCTTAAGTTACTAGAAGGCGCTGGCCATATGCCACAAGAGGACTGGTAATTTAATCATATTACCTCATTTTTGTGCACAACCACTTCCCCCCGTCTTTCTCATGTAAAATCTTTGTCCTGGTACTAACAGGCCTGAGAAAGTTGTGGATGCTCTGAGAGTATTCTTCTGAGCTCAATGCATGAATTAACATTTGGACGGAGATGCGCTTCTGTCTGACCAAAGGTAAGCAGTTCGATTTTTTTCTGAAAAGAGTAGCCAGATTTGTATCTGACCTTCTCCTCTTCTCACCGTTTTCCCAAAAATCTGCTGCAGGCCTTTGACTACGGATATTTTCAGGAGCATAGATGAGGGGGTAAAGGAGAAAATGAACACAAAAAAAGGAAAGAAAGAGGAAAATCAGACGTTATAGATTTATTTCCTTCTAACATCTTATGAGATAACACTGCAAAAGTTTTTTATTCATCTCTGTGTGTATCAGAATATTCATGCAGCAAGCATTTAGCATAATAATAATATAAAAAAAAAACCTTACTGTTCTTCATGTGCTGAACGTCTGTTTTTCAGGAAAGATGGAATGGGAAAATGACGAGTATGATAGAGTGGGAGGATGGATGTTAACTCATACATCTAGTTGTTTGGTTAACAGGAGAGGTAAGATCAAAAGCAATCAGTAACCAGAAAAGCTGCTTCTATGGCAGAATGAAGCCAAGTAAGCAAATCTTGCTGGCGGGCACAATTAACTTCGGAAATTGTTAACAATTTTATACAGTGCTAATTTTATTTTATTTTTTTGTTCTCGAATTCTTTTTTTTTTTTCAATTTGATTTACCTACGCTTGTTTTATTCTTGTCTCATTCATTATTTTTTTTTTTTATGGTTTGTTTCTAAGAAATCAAAGTTGGTTTCATGAAAAAAAAAAAAAGGCATTCCGCCATTGTTCTCAAGATTGATTTTGTGGAAGATTGATCGGATTTTTGTGTTTTGCAAGAGATAAAAATTTGAGGGACTGTAATTGATCATTAGGAAACAATCAATCCCTCAAAGGAAAAAAAAATAAAAAATTGTGGATTTCAACGAGAGAACAGAGAAAAAGAAGAAAGATAATAGGCCGGAGGCACCTCCATGGGAAGAACAATGCGACACGCTCTAACTGTAATGGAAGAGAATGTCTAGATGTATTTGGGAACATCATGGACGATTGAGTTTGGAAGACGGAGGGCATCGCATGTGCTGCTAGAGCACGAGGGGTCCTCCCACATGCTAGAACGTCTTCGACGCATACGCTAGTTTTTTCCTCTTTGGTTAGTTTGGTCTCTAATTATATAAGAACCTTTCAATTAAGTCCAAAATTTCATCTCACCTTAGTTTAAGCCCTCGATTTTCAATTTAATTACTGATTATTTAATAACTCTTCAATTTAGACTGAAATTACAACCCAAACCCAATGCAGGGCTAACCGAGGAGAGAATAAGGATATGGTAAAGAAAAACAATAGCTAGCCACCTGGTGGTTAATACATATTGATCATGCTCATTACTTGGATTGTGATTGTTTTTTTTAATCTGAGTACCATGGCTGATTTACTTGGTCATCCTCTCAAAAATAAAACAAAAAAATATGTCATACTAATTATTTTTTTAATTCAACCCTTGTTTTTATGTTATTTAGGTTATATTTGGCTCTGTCAAATCAATCTAGTTATATCAAGTCAGTTCTCACATGATTAATTTAAAACTTAACCTTTATAAATAATTAGGTCAGGAGATTTTAAAGTTGACCTACTATACTAAAATTAATGACACTTGAAAAAAGTTCATTACTACCTCATCTTGTTTTTTATTTTCTTACATTTTCTTAAATGTCATTTTAAGATTTTTGGCAACTAAGATGTTTTTTGACGTTGTGGTTACGTATAAGGTTAAGAGTTAACCACAACTTTGAATATTTGATAAAATTGAAATTTGGTTTTGTTTTGGTTAGACCTACCATAAAGTGTGTTTGAAACTAAGTTTTGTTAAAAGCACGATTCTGATGCTTCTCAACTTCAATTTCATTATCCATTGACCATAAGAAAAACATAAAAAAAAAAAGCCGTTGGATGAAAATCAAACTTCCCCTCCCCGATTCCTCAAAAAATTCAGAGTAAAAATACCAACATTGCATTGACCACAAAACACACTTGTTAAAGCTATTGGAGGGAAATCGAACTTCCCAGTTCCTCCCTGATTTCTAAACAAATCCTTGTAAAAATACCAATAGTCCATCAACACAAAACACAGACTTGTTAAAGCCATTGGAGGAAAATCAAACTTTCTAATTTCTCTCTAATTTGTCAAAAAAATATGAGCATCAAATAATCAACAATGAAGTAGTTTGTCGATGGTTAGATTCCTCTCACCCTTTTGAAAAGAAAATTGAAGATCTGTCTCTTCTAATCATAATCTCTCCTCTATTATGGAAACTAATTTTCCTTTCTTTTTTCTACTTGAGACGCGATTCCATGTTGTTAATCTTGTAAATCTATTGAAAAATGTATTTTCTCATTTTTGCAATTGTTTTCACAGTGAATAATTTTGTCTATCTGCTGAACTTATTCAAAATTAATACAGGATCTGGGCTTTTTCTTGTGTTGTAGTTACCGAAATAAGAATCAATTTGGTGACAATAATTTTTGAATTTTAGGTTATCTATTATGGTTCCTGTGATCTAGCGAAGAAATATGCAATTTATGCTTAATAATTTTACTAATCTTGGGTTAACATTGAGTTCGATGTAAATTTATATAAAATCTGAAATGAGTTAAGATTACAAATTTCAACAAGTATTCAACTTGTGAATAACCAGTTTTTCTTTACTTCACACTACTTCATACAACTATTTCAATGTTGGACTGTATAGTGATTTTGCAACTTCTTTACTAGGATGTATCAAGCATCCTTGTGAACTTGTTTCAACTCCACAACCGTAAATGGCTACTTGCTTGTTCAATTGTTTCTTATAATTACATATTTATTGTTGATGAATTTATGTACAGTTTTGTGTTGGTGTAGGAGGCACAATAACATTTTACTTATCCAAACTTGTCTAGCAACAAAAAAGAAAATGTGTTGTCAAATTGAGTATGTTTGTCTATTTTTTACAATTACGTAACTACTTGTCTGTTTGTTGGTGCTAGAATAAAACTTTTTATGTTATTTATTGTTCTTGTTTGCAATACTGTGACCATATGTTGTTGTCATTTATGTTTATTAACCATAGCCATTATTGTGTTTACATGCTAAAATGAAAAGAAAACTATTAGTTGCTGGATTAATTAGCCATATGCATCTCTAAATCATTTGCATTTGTAGTTGTGCAATAATGTAAACTTTGATGATTGTTTTTATCAATTGTCTCTCAATTGTGATTCTGTTGTTGCCAACTGTTTGTTTCATTGTAATTGTTTAGGGCTTTTATGCTATCATATACTTTGATCACTGGTGCAGGTTTATAAACATAGAATATAAATAGAAAATATGTCAAGGAGGGAAAGTTTAAGGCATTTAACTAGTGTCGAAGTTTATTTATATATATTGGATGCTCTAAGTTCATTTTTGGAATTAGAAGTCTCAACATCTTCATTTCATTTTTAATCATCGTTGTTGATTGTTTAAATACTTGTATGTTGACTATATTTGTATTAAATTAGATGTCAAATTCATTGCATGTTATAACTCATTGTTTTTGCTTCCAAATATTCATCGAACTAGGAATGGAAAGTCCTGAAAATATGGATAAAGCAACATGGACTAAAGAAATGTTGCATGTCTTTTATGACCTTTGCATCAAGGCTATCGATATGGGAATGAGATCAAACACTCATTTCAACAAAGCTGGCTCGAAATATTTGTTGGCATCATTCAAAGAACACATTGGTCATGCATTCACTAAGGCACAACTGAAAAACAAATGGGATGGCTGCAAAAAGGATTAGATAATATAGAAGAAACTCATTTTTTAAACTGATATGGGCTGGAATACTGAATTAGGAATAATTTTTGCTAGTGATTAGTGGTGGAAATAAAAAATTCAGGTTATTTGTCATGATCCTTAATCTTTAATGTGTTTACATTTGAGTTCAGTTATTAATAAATTAGGCAAAGTTGCATGAAATAATTTTGTTTCTTTTGTGTAGGAAATAAGGGGGGCAAAAAAGCTTAGGCACGCCGGTATCAAACCGTCGTTATGTATGAAGTACGATAGAATATTAGCAAACGTTGTTGCTACTAGTGATTATGCATGGGCACCATCATCTGAAGTCTTACCTAATCATAATGTTGGTGTTGATAGCAATCAACATGGCAATATTGAACAGCTCGATTTGGAAGAAGGAAGTGTTGATTCTAAAAAGGATGGAATTCTAAATTTTTTCGATGATGTTTTGTAACATGGTTAGTGACACGACTAAAAGGTTGATGTCTTCTCCCAAGTGCAGGAGTGTCGAAGTAATAAATAACCCGGCAAGACCGGGGTCGAACCATAGAGAGATTAATTGTACAAATTATAAATAACAATATTACAACAGCAATAACAATAACAATAATAGTAATAATAATAATAATAATAATAATAATAATACCAATAATAATAATAATAATAATAATAAAGAAAGAGAAGAAGAAGAAGATGATGATGATGAGAACTTAGAGATGAAATATTAATGTAAGGATTAAACAATAATAATAACAAATGTCAAGGTTAGAGGTTCCACTAATGGTATATCAAACAAGTATAGTATAAACTCTTATTATTGAATTGGAAACCACACACAAAGGAGGTTCCAATCAGATTATATATTGTTATCATGATTACATTAGTCATCTTATTCAATTAATGCTAATACTTGTAAATCTCATCAAGCATTCATGATTATAACTTATGTTAACAACAAATCAAGTTCCTTTCATAGCTCAGGTGTCGGTTATACCATACATTATGGGCTATGAAAGTGTCAAGCATTTGTTGTACCAAGTGTTATACAACATAAATCAAGATTACTCATTTAACAAGCAAAGTATTAAAGAGTGAACAAGATAACAAATATAAAACATGTTAGTATCAAACATTAAAGTCCATATTAAGTTTACATTATACTTATTCTTACACCATTAGTGTAACCTTTTCACCTTGACATAACCAACTTAGCTAGACATAATGAAAGAAAGCAAAATAGATAAACAAAATAAGAACATAAAACTTAACTAAGTAAAGGAAAGGAAATGAAAGGCATAAACTTAATATTAATGAAAGCAAAGCATAAACATTACAAAAAATACAAAGAGAGAAAGGAAGAGCATGATCTTGATTTGGAAACCAAGATGCCTAAATGCATGGCAAATGCCTCCTTTTATAGGCCAAAATTGGGAACTATTGATTTGATGACTAATTGATAAGTGGGTGGCCAACTTTTGACTTGGTGACAATCCTTATCTTCTCTTGTCTACCCAAAACATCATTGATAACATCAAAATTGGAGCCAGTTGCAAACATGAAAGTTGTAGGAAATTGTCTCAGCTTTCTTGTGTAAAACATTCAGCTCATTTGGACTTCTAGAACTCCAGATATGGCCAAAATACCAAACAGTGCTCGGGCTAAAAGACAGATTCGGGCTTCTTTGTTGTTGCTACAATTTGGACTTGATAATGGCCTTTTTAGATCTTGGGCTCCATATAAAAGTTGTAGGCCTATGTCTTACCTTTCCATCCATATAAATTGGACCTAAATCTGAGATATATAGCTCTAGATATGACTCAATTACCGAACAGTGTTCCGGTTTGGATTGCACCGACATCTCTTTTCTAAGTTTGACCATCTCTTTATCCTTGCAATTTAAGTTCTTCAAGTCATCAATCAATCCTTTCATTTATGTGATAGGCCTGCATTAAAAATAGACATTTACCACACATTATAGGCATCTTATATTATTAGATACATTATTATAAAACATATTTTAGTTAAGATGCTAGTGATACTTCAAGTGCATAATGAATATATAAAACCATGATAAAAATGCACTTTTAAGTACTAATCAGTTAGCATGGTTAATATGTCTACCCGTCACCATAGCCCCAATAGTAGGAAGAGGACAGAAAGAGAACGGTTTGAGGTTTCAGGTGGGAAAAAAAAAAGGAATTCTAAAATTGGTTTCAACTACTATCACAGTGGGATCAAATGGTTGACAACATGTCAAACAATAGTGATTCAACATCTATTAGTAAAGATCAGGAAGGTTGCAGTATTCTTAAGGTTATAACCGAGCTTCACTCAATTGAAGAAGTTCATATCGGTGATGATTTTCATGGGTTTGCTATTGAATTTTTAATTTAGAGAAGGAATAGAGAAATGTGGTCAGCTATGGGTAATATTGAAAACAAGATGAAATGGTTGTAGAGAATGTATAGGACCTTAGACCGAGAGGTATATAATGATCCCAAATGCTTGCTTTCATATATTTGTTGGTAATATTATTATTTAAATTGCTATTTAACATGTTTTTAAATTTTTTGTCATTTATATAAATTTACAAATTAATAAAGTTGTTGATTTCTCAAGATGATATGGAGTAATAAATTAATTTATATTGGTTCGGGACCCTTCATGAATTAAACAATTGACATTGTAAGGAGATGACATCTGCAATCAATTAGGTTATGGAGCATTAATATTTATTATGTTCCGACTATGGATTGTATTTTAATGTAATTCAAAGTTGTAGTGTTATTTGAGAATTGTTGAGTCTTATTAGTTGCGATATGAAATAATACAATTTACTATTAATGAAATCAGTTTATGATGTGGACAATGCTTTTAGTTTTTAGCTAATAAATATGTTGGTAGATGATGTAAATCAAGTGTATTGTTTCATTTGACAGAACAAATTTCACTTATAAATTCCACTACTTCGGAAATCCAATATAATAAATTGTGTTATTTCAATAACAAAGCAAAATTTAAAGTAGATAGGAAAGGGATTAACGAGAAGGAAAATAAAAGAATATGCAAAAGGTTAAACATATTAAACATAATGGCTAAAAATCACTCATCACAAGATGTACCAATAAGTCACAAAGTGAAGTCACATGCAAACTGCTGTAAAAGCCTAGTGTAAAATGGAACTAAAATCACATGCAAATTGGTGTATTACAGGGTTGAGAAACACTATTTTACATTGTGACAAACAATATTGGAGTAATACTTTTCACATGGTACAGTGTCAAATAAATTTTCACATGGGTTAAAGCCTTGCAGAAGAAAAAATATATGAGGAACAATCACTGTAAGATGGGAATTCGATGGCGATTCATATAAGAAAAAACAAGTAAAAAAAATACAATATAAATCTTACTCTTTGTTAATGGCAATTTGCACAATAAAAAACAACTACGAGCTCATACAAAAGAGACAAAGCAGAAGAGTGGGCAAAAAACAAGTTAAAAAACAATCCTAATTCACATGACATAAAACCACCCAAAATAGAAAAAAACCTGAAAGAGAGGAAAAGGAGAGGGAAACACAGGCATAAAACAGGGGCACCATTACATAGCTTCCTCATCACCGCCATGATAATCGCACGAATTAGAAGGGTGGAAAACAAAATGAAGGACAAACTAGAATTTGATATAGAAAACATAGAGTAAGGTCACGCAACCATACAAAAACATGAGAAAGATGAACAATAGCGGCAAGTACAGGCAAAAAAACAGGGACACCACCGCATGGCTTCCTTATCACCACTATGATAATCACCTTATGTCATTATCCTCAATATCAGCATCACCATAAGAGGGGAGAAAACCTTTTGAAATAGAAATACAAAGTAATAGAGATAGAGAAAGAGTAAGAGCAGAAATAGTTGATAGATAAAAAGGATCGCTTTCCATAGGCCAAACAACGCCCTTCGTTCACCATCGACCTATTATGTTGCAACCGTTAGCCAGACATAGCCTCCTTGTAAGGTAGCTTCCTCTTCCCCTTCTTTATCTTCTTTTTCATCTACAGAATTTGCTTTTAGTCTCCACTATTCACATAAATAATGAAGACCGACTGGAAATTATATAGAAGTGGGCCGAGCCAGAATAAACCAATATGTTTAATACTTTATCATTAAAAATACTATCCAAAAAATACTTTTAAAAAAAATAAAAAAATAGTGTTTAACAATATTCATTTGTTTATCTATTTAGCAATATATATATATATATATATATATATATATATATATGATGTGCATTTTAATGCAATAATCAATGAAGATTTGGATAATGATTATGAAAATATAATGGAGCTTGTTGTTGATCACATTAACTGTTATGGTGATTATGACAACGATGGCTCAGGTAGGGATGATGATGATGACGACGATGATGATGATGATATTGATAAGGATGATGAATCATTTTGAAGGTAAGAATTTGATATGAAAAAGTTAGTTGTGTGCATAGCCCGAGTAATACACATATATTATATTAATTATATGCTTAAAGAATCGTGTATGGTTTCGTACAACATGGACATGTGTTGGTTAACCGAAGTTTTACGAGGACATTGAAAATGATGTGTGAACATGTTTAGAATGGATATATCCACTTTGTTGAGTTTGTGCAATGAATTAGAAATAAGGTATGGGTTAAAATATTTAAGAAGGATGAGTGTGATTGAAAAAGTGGTTATATTTCTATAAATAATAGCACTCGGAGCACCGAATAGGGAGGTTCAAGAGCGATTTCAACATTCGGGTGAAACTGTAAGTAGATGCATCAAAGAAGTCTTAGCAGCAGTATGTTTGTTTGTAGTAGATGTCATAAAACTAAAGGACCCGAGTTTTACAAGCACTCCAAGAATTGCAATGAATCCAAGATATATGCCCCATTTCAAGGTTAGACAAATGTTTATTAACGTTAGCAATATAAAATTTAGATAAATTTTTTGCATGTTAGTAATTAATGAGTTTATATTGTTAATGGTTTTCGTGTAGAATTGTGTTGTGCAATTAATAGAACACATGTGCAAGCTTGTATATCAATTGAAAATCAAATTTCTTTTATAGGAAGAAAAGGTGTACTAACTCAAACATAATGGTTACTTGTAGTTTTGACATGCAATTCATGTTTGTATGGGTAGGATGGGAAGACAGTGCCCATGATACATGTATTTTTCTTAAAGCTATTAACAATAGAAATATAAAATTTCCTAAACCACCAGAAAGTAGTTATACAATAGAACTTGTTATATAATTATAAGTGTAATAATTTGTGAAATTCTTATAAATAATTTGACAAATGTAAATGTTATTTGTAATTACATATAAGTACTATCTGGTTGATTCTGGATATCTTGATCAGTATGAGTATTTACATCCACATAAAGGTCAGAGATATCACTTCCAAAAATTTCAGCGTAGTGGACAACCAAGAAATCAACAAGAAGTTTTTAATCGTGCACAATCATCACTCCATAATGTGATAGAACATTCTTTTGAAGTATAGAAACAGAGATGAAGGATTCTACAAAACATACCTGCTCATCAATAGAAACGCAAATTGAAATTGTAGTGGCATTAATGACACTGCATAATTACATTAAAAAGAGATCACATAATAACATTGCATTTATAAAATTTGATCACAATCATAATTTTGTTCTTGATGATATTTTACCTGATATTACTACACGCTCAAGAAGCCAGGAAAATTATAGTCAAGACAGGATGGATTTCATACGTGATGGAATTGTAAATAGTTTAATGGAATAATAAAAATTACTTTATATGAAGTGTTTTTATTTGATTATGTAATATAATAGTTAAATCTACAATATTTCAATTAAAAATCATTGCCTATCTTAGTTATTTTATAATCTCAATTCGAAAAACTTGATTGTTTGGGATTATGATAGCAGTGGTTGATCAAAGTGCCTTTTGCTTTAAAATATATCTTCTGAGATTTTTTTTAAAAAAAAATTATGTTTAACATCAACACAATAAAACAATCTAAAAACATTTAAAGAAGTTATTTTTTAGGAAAAATAGAAAAAAAATTCATAATTTTGTGACCAAACATACGAAATTGATTTTTGTTTAATCTTAATTTCAATCACAGTTTTTACCAAACAGCCACTAAACTAAACTAACCTTAATTAGAAGTTTTTTTTATCAAATAATTTTTTTAAATCATAACCATAAAAGCTATAACAGTACTAAAGATACTTTTAAATTTGGTTCTACTTGTATCACATTTTGTTCATGTTTTATTTTTATTTTTTTGTACATTATAAGATTATAAATATTTACTAGAAAAACTTACAAAAACATTACCCGCATCTCATATCTATATCCACATTGAAATATGGGCAACAAAACTAGTTAGTTACTGTAAAAGTGGCTTCCATGAACTACGGGATTTCCATGGGCATTCATTGTAGCAACGGAGAGCATTTCTTAACCCATGGGATTTGGGAAATTAATCACAAACGTGTTTATTTCAAACAGCCTTCATGCTAATTTAAGAATATTTTATTAACATTAACCTTTCGAAAAAAATTTACACCACCTGAAAGAGAGAGTCCTGGTCATACAATTAATAGAAGCCGTCGGCATGCACAGAAATGCAGTACCTTAAACAAGATATACCAATAGTTATGACAAAATTCATTTCACTGCCAATACCTTTAAGAACTAGATGCACCTCCTCCTTACCATACTTTCAATTTAAGGTTATGCAACTCTAAATATAATTTAACTGGTTAAATTTTAAATTTATTTTATAAAGATTATCAATTCAAATACTACAAACACTAAGATTATTAATAATTTATATAATTATTAAGTTTAAAATTTTAAAAAGTTAATCAAGATATATATAAATTAAACTATATATAACAATTAAAAAAAAATTACAACTCAGGTTTGTCCCTTTTTTGGGTTTTTCATCTCATCGTTATCACTACCAGTGTCACCTTCTTCATTATCATCTTCTTTGTTATTATCACTTGCTTTGTATTTTTTTTTTCCTTGAGGATTTTTTCCAGGACTTTTAGGCTTCAACTCTCTCTTTGATTTGGCCCTTTTTTTTATGGAAATTACCTCTTCCTCACTGGCTGGTTCATTGCCACCACCTTCATCGTCATTGTCGTCATCTGCAATCTCTTGTTCTCTTTGAAGTTCTAGCTGTTGGTTTCCCCCTTGCTTCCCCAGCTTGGTTTCCATTAAGCTTGTGTAGCTCGGGTACATAGGCTGTCGTCTAATATCCAAAATACAAGCTCATAAAAAATTAACTACAACATAATTTTTTCTAATTGTTTTAAGATTTCATAAGCATGGTAACATGAAACGCCCATAATCAACTGCTAAATAAAGCACAAACATAAACATCATAGCAATAAGAATCAACTATCACCACTAAAAAAATCCATTAAAAATATCAATTAAATTTATTACAAAGTCTAACATTTAAAAAATCAAAGAAAAATTTAATAAATTAAGTCAAGATAATTGGATTAAAAAATTATAAATTTACTAGACTGGACTTTTTTATAATTTTTAAATCATTTTAAGTTTTTTATTAATACATTCAATAACTAATTTATTGAAGAGATAAGATATATTTTAAATTAAAATTAGAAAATATCAACAAACAAGAACAATCTTAAAATGATTGTTTTGAAGTGATTTATAGATTCTTGATTTAATTATATATAGAATTTTTATTTTATAAAGATTCTTTATTTTCTAAAAAAAAATAATCAGGTAACTATCCTTATCTTGAAAGGATTTTTTATGCTACAATCTTTACGTTACATTCAGCAAACATTAATTTTCTAAGAGACATAAAGTTGGCAGAGCTTTTCCATATCTTGTAACGATATTATTTGTCAATGGCATATAATCAATAGTTCATGTACTGTTTTATTTCAACCCAATTCTTTATTTATCAACGTCATAAAGTTGGCAGTACAAGCATTCTTTTCAAGGAATTCAGCGATCATTCGTTTTACAAAGGAAATGCACGCAGCTTGCAATTCAATTAGTTTTGGGATTTTGTTATTTATTTTATAAACTTTGGGTTTTTATTTTAATTGGATCTTATATTCAACTCATTATTTCATTAAGGTTTGATTCTTTTATAAATTATAATTACTTTTTTTGAAGGGTCAAAACAAAATAAAAACTTAGTTTTATTTTATAAATAATATTATGCACATATCAAATTATTTATATTCTTAGTTTTCATTCAACTCTTCAAAATTTATAAAAATATAATTGTTATTATGGTATTTTTTCTTATACTTCTAGATTTTTATTCTTTATAATTAAAAGGTTGGAGTCTTTCATTTAATAACTTCAGTTCCTTGATTTAAGTGATCATTGACTCGGGTTTTTATCAATTTAATTTTAGCTTTTTTGAGTTGTTTCTATCTTGTTTGTGGGTTCTAAAGTTTTTACTTTTCAAGTATATATTATGATATGAACCTAACTTTAACACCAAAAGATCCATTAGAGATTCAATTGGTCCTATCATGAGATCTAAAGCAAAGAGGTTAAGGAAAACAATTAATGGACTTTTTTCAAGATACATGGGTTAAGATCAACTTTGAGAGCATATCAAAGAACAAGCCTTGATTAATTTGATTCATGTTTAAGAAAAGCTTATAGAGAAACTTCCAAACATTACAAAAAGATAGGAATAAGAAGATTCAGATTTGTCACTTTTGATTTTTTGTTATTATTTTGGTCATAACTAGAGCTATAAAATGAATTTTGATACAATTCTAGTTACATTGAAAAGTAAACATCTATATATTTTTAGTGATGCATGTTAGACTTTCTAATTCATCAAGATAAGAGATAATCATTCGTTTGAAATTTAACTTCAATTTTAAAAGCAAATTAAAAAATTTGACTTTAAGCTTGTTTTAATTAGTTGAGCTATTATATATTTATCTTTTAATATATTATAGGACCTGCAACATTTAAGAGTTATTTGAGTTAGGTTTTATTTTATTATTTTAAGCTTTTAATGCGTTAAGATTTATGTATCAAGTTTGAATCCATTAAGTCAAATTAGGGTTAGCTTAATTTCTACTATATAAACCAATTGTTAATATTATT
The DNA here is from genome assembly GCF_000495115.2 of Populus euphratica. Lineage (NCBI taxonomy): Eukaryota > Viridiplantae > Streptophyta > Magnoliopsida > Malpighiales > Salicaceae > Populus > Populus euphratica. The sequence continues at coordinate 106,939 of NW_011500293.1, read as the reverse complement.
TTGAGGTTAATGAATTTTACCTAGTTGTCGCACATTGTATGCTTATTTCTTTTTATGTGGTTGAACGATTCTCATACTAAGTTTTTTATTGAACTTCCAAACTCTTTGAATGATTAATCAATTTTGTCATAATTTATACTTCTCATTTACATCTTGTTATAGTGTAAGGTGAAGATGATCAATTATATGTAACTTTGGTTCTTCAAGGTAAAGTTTTTGATGAGTTAAGCTGCAAACTTTCTTCAAAACATCAAATTAGCAATTTAAATAACAATTCCACAAAACATCACATCAAGTCCCCTTTAAAATGACATACCTTATTATAAAAAAAAAAAAATCAATCTTCATCCATGCCATAACAAAGGTTTATCAATGCTTGAATGAAGAAAAACTTAATAAAAGGATAAGTAACATTCAAGAATCAAAACAAATGAGACTAGAAGTCAGGGTATCAGATTTAAAAATTCTTTTATATTTTCAATGGCGTCACATCTAACTTTTACATCTTTGTTGCAAACTAAAAATGAAAAGTAAATAGATAGATGTCTCGCGTTGAATCATTTTTTTTAATATAAAAACATTACTTAGAGAATGCTAATTTTTTTTTTTTAAAAAAAAAGAAACATCCAAAAACTAAGTTATTAACTTATTGAATTTAATAAACCGAGTTAATTTAATAATGGAAGTGTCAATCATTTATAAAGAAAAAAAGGACCACAATCAACCAAGGAAAACATGAAGCACCCAAGATATCAATCTTGACAAGTGTTCCCACCCCAAAACAAAAGCAAATAAAAAGAGATGCAAAGAACAGAACATAAGCAAGAAAAAATAGAAGAAGCTGAAGCATCTGATAACCACATTAAAAATAAATAAATAAGAAATTACAGACCATAAACATAGCCAAGCAAGCTACAGAAAGCCTCTAAAAAACTCCCCAAGCAAAGGCATCCAACACAAAACAATGGAGATTGATAACCCATATGCAAGCCCAAGACAGACGCAGCAAACGAAAGGATGAGAAGCTCTGCAGAGCGTCAAAAAACCTGTAAAAAAGATGCATAAGAAAAGGCATGGTCAAAGGACAACGAAGAATAACTGAAGAGTACACACCAGAAAAGAAAAGGAAAAAAAAAAAACTTAGAGGGTAGCAACAGGAGTCCAAACAACAAGAGAGAGAACAAGTAAAACCATTGAGCGCTGCTCGAAAACATCTTGAAAACAGACCCCTTTTTCAAGGAAAAAAAATTGTTATATAAAACCCAATTAATATGAATGCATGAAAGAAAGTAAGGACAAAGTCTGAGCAAATAATACCAAAAAACCCTTGTAAAGGACATAATGAAATGATGGCAAAATCATAAAAACCATTATTGTCAAATAAAAAAAATTCCAAACCCAAAAAAACACATAAGGCCAAGATAGTGGCAAATTGGTTGTATATTAACTTATTAAATTTACAATTCAGGTTATAAAATAAAAATAATTTATTAAAAAATAAATTTAATGTTAAAAAATCTATATACCGGATCTAAGATCAAGATAACCTCCTATAAATTTTTTTTTAAAAAAATACATAATTTAACCATGATTAAAATATCAAAATTTATGACCTTAAACATGAGATCAATATATCCTCATAGAAAGTAAATCGAAATAAATTATAAAACTCAATTCTGAATTAATCCAATATTAAATAATGAGAATGAAACAAAAAATCAATTAAAAAAAGGATACAAAAAATAACTCAAGTTAACTCGGGTTAAATTGTTAAAAATTATTCTCGAGTTATTGTGCTAGAATAACCTTATACAAAACAAACAAACAAATTATAACTCTTAATTCTCAATCAACTTAATATTCAATGATGAAATTGAAAAACAAAAGTTAATTAAGAAAAAAAAACTTGAGTAAACCGGGTTAACTTGTCAAACCCATAATTTATGTCATGAAAGTGAGATAACTTAACAAAAACAAATCTAATATTAAGTGATAATTTTTTTTAAAAAAACAAAGCATTATTCTAATAAATAGTGCTTTGTCAGGAGAGTTATAATAAAAACCCTTTTTTAATTAAAAAAAATATAAACTCGTGATTCGTATCATGAAATTGGGGTAATTTAATAAAAAAATAAATCTAATATTAAATAATAAAATTAAAAAAAAAAAACAAATCACTATTCTAATGAATAATGCTTTGTCACAAGGAGTACAATAAAAACCCTTCTTCAATTAAAAATGGACATAAAAAATAATTTGAGTTAATTCGAGTTAATCCATTAAGTATTATTATTAGGACATAATATCAGAATAACCTGATAGAAAATAAATAAAGCAAATCATGAAGTCTAATTCTCAATCTACCCAATATTTAAATGATGAAATTGTAAAGTAAAAGTTAATTAAAAAGGGGAAAAAAAAGGCTAAACAGAATAACCTGTCAAACTCGTGATCTATGTCATGAAAGTAAGATAACCTAATAAAAAGATCTAATATTAAATGATAAAATTAAAAAAAATAATTAAAAAATATCAAATAAGAAAAAAAAAGAAACAAAATACTATTTTAATGAATAACATTTTATAGGAGTAGTATAGTAAAAACCCATTTTCAATTAAAGAAAATACAAAAATGATCATAGTCAATTCGAGTTTACACATTAAATACTATTCTCGGGTCATGATATTAGAATAACTTAATAGAAAATAAATAAAACAAAATAAGAAAAAAGAAAGAAACAAAGTAGTATTTTAATGGATAGCACTTTATAGGAGGAGTATAGTAAAATACCCATTTTCAATTTTAAAAAAAAAGATACAAAAATGATCCAAGTCAATTCGAGTTTACACAATAAGCACTATTCTCAGGTCATGATATCAGAATAACCTAATAAAAAAATAAATAAAACAAATCATGAAACCTAATACTTAATTAACTCAATACTAAATGATAAAGTTAAGAAAGAAAAGTTAATTTAAAAAAAATAGAATCAATCAAGTTAACCATCAAGTTCATAATTCGTGTCACAAACATGAGATAACAAAAGAAAAAAAAATCTAACATTAATTAATAATATTAAAAATAAAACATTGATTAAAAAAAGAATTAAAAAAACAAACAAACAAAACACTATTATAATGAAGAGTACTTTATGAGGAAGGGTATAATAAAAAACCTTTTATTTTTTAGTTTTTTTTGTTAATTGGTAATGTTAATGTTAATGATAATTTTAATTAATTTTATTTTAATTAAATTAACAATAATTGTAGAACGAGAAAAGTTAAACCATGTGGAAAAATCATTAAATGTATAATTTATTTACTATGGATTGTATTGGTGAAATAACAATTATTCCCTTGAAAAAATTTCTTAGATCTCTACTTTTTTAGAGGTAAAATGATATTTTTATTTGGTTTATTTGTTATTTAGGAATTGTTCTGTCATTATCTTTTCATTATGCATTTGTGTAGTAAAATAACTATGTTACTCTTAAAATTAAAAAAGTTCATTTAACTATGGTAAATGGTATTTTCGGGCATTTAACTTTTTTTGCCACAACATAATGAATCTACTACCTTTGGATTAAAATTTTCAAAAGCTTGGCTCGAGGGGCTGATTCATAATTGCATGATGGTTTTTTTGTAATAATATTTGGGTCGTAAGCATAGAATTGTATTTTAAGAAAAAGAAGAAGAAGCTGAAAGTTGTTGATACATGCATTGAATATGTTAGTGCCTCAGCTGCTCCATTGTTTTTATAAGGCATGTGCGACCGGCTCTAATTGTCAAAAATTTGATTTCTTCGTGTCATTCAATTGGTCGTGGTCTCCTTTTCCTTCATATATAGCTCATGTAATTGATGTACCTCCGATATGTCCCCATGATCCTTTCTCTTCCTTCTCTCTTTCCACCTAGAAATTCATGCATAACCCTCCATATTTTTCACGTCAACCCTTCAAATTAATTTTTCTCTTATTTTTCTATTTGTTTTATTTTTATTTATTTCTTGATTTTCTTTTTTTTTTCAATTATATCTTCATTTAATTTTTTTTATTAGATTTGGTCATTGTTCTTTTAGTTTCTTTTTCTATTTAAGATAGTTTTTTATTTTTTTTCAATTTCACCCCTTTATTTTTTTCTCATTTCATATTTGATGTTATTCCTTTTTTTTTCTCCATGGTTATGTTTTTTAATTTCTTTTTTAATTTTATCATTTAGCATTAAATTATAGTTGAAATTCTTAGTTAAACTCGGGTTTTCAATTTCACAAGTTGTGAATCTGAAATATTAACTATGGATTGGAAAATTTGTCTAAATCAATTAGTATGGGTTGAAATAGTTAATTTACCAGTTTTTCCTATAATAACTTTAACACTCGCACTCCTTCAATTATTGTGAATTAACTTCTTCTTTTTTAATCGATCGAGGTTACTGCTATTTGTTTTTGTAAGGTTAAATTATTATAACACCTATATATATAAAGAAACACTTAACTTGGATCTAAGGTTTTTTTTTTTAAAATTTCACTTTTAAAACTTGATTTCAAGGGCTTAATCATCAACTTTGGAGCAATTTAGTTTTTTTACTTAATGATGATAATAATTAAATAAACTATTTTATTTTTTCCCATTCCATGGATCCATGTTGAATTGGTTGGATACTAAACTTCACGAGTGCTTTTTTTTCTTGTTTTATACAAGGTTATCACGGTTTCTAATAAATATTTATTTTATAATTGTTACTTAAAATTACAAGCATCTAATTTTTACCATGTAATTAAGTAATTTTTTTAAAAAAATTATTAAACATAACTAAGTTCATAAATCAAGTCTCTCATGTGACCCGAGTCATATAATATACCATTATCTTAATATATTTTTTTAAAAGTTGATTAGTGTTTTTACCAGCTATATAGGTTTCTTTTGAACCTAATAAATAAATTCATATTGAATTATCTATCATAAGATTTAATTAAAAACTTACACTAACTAAGGATCCAAATTAAAGAATTTCAAAATTTATCTTTTTATTGAAATTTAATAATATTAAAAAAATATGCACTCTTAATATTATTTTTTATTTTTAAAAAGTTTAATTTGATCTACGACAAAAAGACAGGTCAAAAGACTCATTATAATAAAAACTAAATGATATAGGGAAATCTAACTTTCTTCACTAAATATTATGAATTGTTATAATGTTTTTTTATATTATGTTTTTTTTACACAATTGTTTTTGTTGATTTTATTTTTTAATATTGAAATAATTAAAAATTTAGTTTTATATTTTTTTCTTTTTATTTTATCTTTCTACGAGATTAGTATTGTTTGCAAGTTTATCAAGGTAACTTACCCTAATATATGAAAAACTAAGTTATATTTTTATCAATAATTAAGATTGTATTTGGACCTATAAAATTAATTAATTTAAATTGAGTTAACTTTTATATAATTTAATTAAAAACTTGAATTAAATAAAAAATTAAAATCAAGAAATTTTAATATTAATCTAATAATATTATTAAAAAATTATCCATCCTCTTAATTTTTTTTTACATTAAAAAAAATTGATACAATTTATAAGGAAGCACGAACAATATAGCAGTAAAATTGAAAGCAGAGGAGAGGAGGTTGACAAAATCAAGCTTCCAAAAACAGAAAAAAGAAAAAAGAAAAAAGAAAACTCTCCTAAAAAATATCTACACCCTCGAAGGCTGAAACGGTGAAACCTCTTCTTTCTGTTTCTCAAAATCTAGAAGAAAGTAGAGCAGTGAAGGCATAAGCATGAGCATAGCTTCGCTATCATCAGTATCAGTGGACATGGCCACTACTTTCGTCTCTTTAACTTCCCATCATCCCACCAGAATCCTCCGCTCCACTCTACTCCCTTTCTTACTCAAACCACAAAAAACCCATCAATCCCTCCTCAAAACTACTCTCTCCCTCCAACGCCGCCGCTTCTCTGTCTCCTCCATCGACACGACCTCCTCTGCCCCTCAGACCGACGATTCCGGTTTAACCACCAAGATTCCTTCCGATAATCGCATTTCTGCCACCATTATCACCGGTGTTTTGGGCTCTGGCAAGGTCCCTTTTGTGTTTTCTTTTTTTGTTGCATTTTGATTGCATTTTTTGTGTAATTGAGGATTAAAGATGCGCTTTTTTTATTCTTGTTGTTGTTTTGTGGTCATTACGTATAACAGACAACATTGCTCAATCATATTTTGACTGCCGACCATGGGAAGCGCATAGCAGTTATTGAGAATGAGGTACTCTTGTCATCTTTCAGTTATTCTTTTGCATCCCATTCACGAGTATGAGTAAAAGGAAAAAAAAGAAAGAATCTTCGTGATGGTTTTCAAGCTTTTGTTATTATTTTTGTTATTTGATGCTATCATTTATTGAAAATTTAAGTGGTTATGCTGAATTTTCAGTATGGTGAAGTTGACATTGATGGGTCTCTTGTTGCTGCAAAAACAGCTGGGGCTGAGGACATTATAATGCTGAACAACGGTTGTTTATGCTGTACTGTAAGGGGTGATCTTGTCAGGATGATTTCAGATTTGGTTAACAAGAAGAAAGGAAAATTTGATCATATTGTAATTGAGACTACGGGTAGGTAATCATTCAACTTTTCATTTCTCTGTGTCGAATGACTGTTCAAGAATGTAGTATACTGTTCGGCATCTGAAATTAGTTCGCTTTCTAGTAAGTGTGTTGTTCATTACAAATCTTATATGCAACTTTGCAGGGCTGGCAAATCCAGCACCAATCATTCAAACTTTTTATGCTGAAGACCAGGTTTTTAATGATGTCAAATTGGACGGTGTTGTGACTTTAGTTGATGCTAAACATGCTCATTTGCATCTTGATGAGGTTAAGCCAGAGGGAGTGGTGAACGAGGCAGTGGAGCAAATTGCTTATGCTGATAGGGTTATAGTAAATAAGGTACTTGTGATTTTAAGTTATATTGTTGCTTAAATTTGACCTTGTTAGACTTTAATCTGCTCAATTTACAATGACAATACTGCTAAGTTCAATCAGTTCAACTCATATTCCTTATAAAGATTTTAGTATATTCATATTATTATCTGTGTTTTGTTTCAAATTGCTTTTAGTTGCTTTATTAGCTGGTATAAAAACTTTTGGGCTGTTCCCCCAAAAACTTAAAATCCAAATGCTTGCAGGTTCCTTCTAATGCTTCTTTAAAGAGGGACTTAACTGAATGAATGAAACCCCTCTTATATAAATGTATGACAATGGTTAACTTTTCATTTAGGAAATCCTGGTGCGGGTTGCAAGTTTGAAGTCAGTTATTAACTTTTTGGTCTATCACTGACTCATGTGATTACTTGTCTTTTTGCCAGACTGATCTTGTTGGTGAGCAAGAAATTGCTTCTTTGGTGCAGCGGATAAGGGCTAGTATCTTGCTTCTTTTCTTTTGCTTTTTTCTTAATTGTTCAATTCTTTTTGAGTACTGATGGGAGTCTCTGAAGGCAGAACATCAATCGTATGGCTAATTTGAAGTGTACACAATATGGAAAAGTTGACTTGGATTATGTCCTTGGCATTGGAGGCTTTGATTTGGAGAGGTTATGTTCAGCTCTCATTTCCTAGTTTCTACATATGAATATTTGATTGACACCCCCCTCCCCACAAAGAAAGACTTAATTTCTTGATTATTATATTGAATGTTTTCTGTACTTTGCTCTTGCTAGAGGAGTCTGTTTTGTGCGTTGAACTTTATTTTTTAATGAACGTATCCATTGAATTCAACCCCCATGCTTGTTAAATTCTTACATATGTATTGTGCTGCTGATTTATACTTTCTGTGTTGACACCAATGCTATAATGTGCTAGGCATTGCATTTAGATACACTCCCTCTTTCACATCCCTCTCCCCTCTTCTCCTTTCATGTATTCGTTTTTTGTTTTCCATTGCTGGGAATTGGGAGCATGGAGGGGAGGGTGCCCACATTCTGTATCATAAAAACAAATTAGGTTACTCAACTTTATTCTATGAAATTCCAGGTTTATGTCTGATTTGGAGCTGTAGTTGACAGTTGACAGTTGACACTGGAGTCATTTTTATAAACATCTATGAAATTACTCACACTTGGAAAACTAGTGCTACATAGTTGAAAGCAATAATGAACAACCAAGAAAAATCTTGAAATTTACTAGCAACAAGTTCTACATGGGAACCAGAGATCTAATTGCAGCTGTACCTATCAGAAATCTCTTAGATATAATTTGAGAAAGAAATAGAGACCCCAATTCTCAGCTATAATTTGAGATCCTATTCAAACCTAAAAAAAGAGCTCCATGCATCTGAAGTTGGAAGTTTACATAGTATTTTTTGGTTGACTTCTAAAGTTACTGGAATCCCATGTTAATGTGGATACCAAACTAATCCAATTATAAGCCTAGTAAAAGCTCATAACTATGGCTCCTTCCAATTTTTGGAGATTACAGGGGTACCCTGTCCACTTGGAAAACATGAAAAACTTCATTTTTTTTTTTTACAAATTCATAGAAGTGTAGGTCCGCTTCTTTGCGACATGTCCTGCATTATGCTATATGGTATTCAACTATTTGTGCAAAAAAAAAAAAAATTGAATGCTTTGAATTCTTTTTTTGTTACACTGTTTCTGGAAAGAATCAAATTTATTTAAAAAGAATTGAAAAAGGATTATGAGCTCTATTTTCATCATATGTTGGGGGCCTAAAGAACTGAACCCTTTGCCCACAGGACAAAATTCTCCTGTCAAATATTAGTCTCATAAGAGTTTTTATTTTCTTTTTGGATGTAAATCTAATTATATCTGAACATAAAAGGAGTTGAAAGTATTTATGCAAAGAGAGAAAAATGATGCAAAAAGTTGCCATGATTGTAGCGCATCTCTTTTGCCACTACATGTCCCTAATATATTTGCAGTGTTGTGTACTGATATTTTGAGGAGTTAAAACTGCATTAAAAGTATTTGGGATTGCAGCTGAGTTAGCGAATCACAGTTTTCCCAAAAACAGATGTTTTGCAAAGTTCAATCCGAAACATATCTTGGGTCATGCTATTCAACTAGATCGTTTGGGGGAGAGCCCAGCTCATATAAATTATGGTGATCTGTGCACAGATAGACAGTACATTAGGGTGGCTTTTCGTGTTATGATTTTATCAAAATATCAGCGATAGGATATTCAGTGATGACACTATTTCTTGTACTTGACTTGAATGTTGGTGGGATTTGTTGTAGCTGGAAAAATAACGCGGAGATTTCGTTGCGATAGCATATGCTTTTACAAAACTTTTCTATGCTTGGAAAGTTCTGTTGTTGATTCATGTTATGGTTTTATTAAATAATGAGTTAATTATGCTTTCCCAATGACCTGATTCTCAGTGCCTTGTTAATGTTCCTTCTTTAGTAGCATTATCATTAAGTGAACCTGTCGTTATCCCTATTTCCTATCTCTTTCCTTTCTGTGTACTTCTATTTTTCTTGCTGAAATAGACATTTGCTGTTCTAGAAGTGTCGGGTCACTTCTGAGATAAACTACAAAATCTGCAGTTTTTGTCTAATACTTGCTCCTCTTCTCAGGATTGAGAGTGCTGTCAATGATGAAGATAGAAAGGAAGATCATGCCAGTCATGATCACAATGACAACCACAGCCACAATCATGCTCATGATCATGATCACCATCATCATCATGATGAACATGACCACAATCACAGTATTTCTTCTCTTCATTCACAATGGCTGTACTTAACTTAAAACAGCATACACAAATTGTTAGGTGCTGTTCTATTTTAGTGGAGAAAGCATCTGCTTGTCCCAACAAAAGTTAACAAGGTTCTTACTGGAGAAACATTTTGTTACGTAACTTGAAACTTGATTCGTGTTTGTTCTGGAACATGGAAAAATTTGAATTTTTTGTGGTGGCTAGTTAGATGATCTCATATGGTGAAACCTTCAAGTAAAATAGCAAACATGAAATGGATAAAGATTGATACATTTCTGATTAAACACTTTTTGTTATGTTTAATGGTTGCATTGGGTGATATTATTCAGAATTCACAGTCCTTCTCTCCAAGCTCCTTTTCAAGCTGTTAAAAGTAGCCAAAGAAATTTCTACAGCAATGTATTTAGAATTTAACACCAATTTCATGTATTGTTGAAAGTCCATTTATCACTAAGTTTAGCAGCGACATTTAAACTGACCTTTTTATGTGGGTCGTACTTGTACTCTCTTGTTACTAATGGAAATATTTACCAACAAATTATCCTATTAGTTGGCTGATAAAAAGAATAGAAAAAAGAAATGAAAGAAACCTCTGCCTGTGCCCTGTAATTATTTACCTGGAGAAACAGTTTTTTGGTACCTTTCATGTTTGGCACACTTTTTCCATGTTTAGAGCTCTTTTCCTCTTGCAATTTGTCATTGTGGCTAAAGCTCTAATGATAGTGTGCCTACTGGCCTATACATTTATGACTAGTTTCTTTTTTGGTTGTTCATGATCATAATTTGAGTTTTCGAAAATGCCTGCAAATTTTAGGTATTTTATTGATTAATTCTGCTACCCAACTGTGATAATTTTATGGCTGATCTTAGCTTGTGGATTCTATCATGCAGATCATCATGATGGTCATCATTCCCATGACCACACTCATGATCCTGGTGTTTCTTCTGTCAGCATAGTCTGTGAAGGGAGCCTAGATTTAGAAAAGGTAGGTTTTACATGTGGATTGTTCAATTTCCATGATGCACCTGAGAATTGCAGAACTCTACATATATGAAATAACCTCACATGAGCATTTCTAGCTGTTCTATAGTTGCTCATCTTCGTGTTTGATTTATTTGCCTTGTAGCTAGGAAGTGTAAAAACTAACAATATTGGATAGATGTGACCACTGTATTTCCACATTTTCAGGCCAACTTCTGGCTTGGTACTTTATTGATGGAGCGTAGTGAGGACATATACCGAATGAAAGGTCTATTATCTGTTCAGGGGATGAACGAGAGATTTGTATTCCAGGTGAGCTAACAAGTTCCAAAGTTCTACTTTCATTTTGATAAAAGAAAGTTTGTAATGGCTCATTTGTGTTCCATAATGTCCTATTTGGTTGTTTAAAATGATCACTTTTTTTTTTTGAGTTAAAAACAATCACCTTTAGTTAATTGCTAGTCAATGTTGATAAAATACAGCATATGGCTATCAAACAACATTAATATGCTAATGTGTAGATTCTTGAAAAGGTAGGACCTTGTAATGAAATATTCTTGTTTTGTTATTTTGTCATGCATTTTTTAATTGTTGAAGTTTATTGTCACCTGTGTTAGACAATTAATTCTGGGTCGCATTTCCAAAGGTGAAATGTGTGTTTTGTAATCCAAATATGGATGTGGGTCCCTTGATGTATTCGTGCTATATAGTTCTCTATTAGTTGTTGCTAGAAGATCTATTCAACATAAAATGATTTTGTATGCTGGTGGTAATAAAAGACAAGGCACATTCTTGCTTGACATCTCAGTTCATGATGTTATTCAAACTTAAGCTAGCTTAGGGGTTATATGACACCCTTGTAGGAATGGTATATTGACGCAATATAGCATGATTAAAGTTAAGGTTCTCAAGCCCTAAGGTTATACACCTATACTATAGAGAAATTTAGAGAAAACTCTCTAGTGTTTTATTAAAATCTTAATAATAATTATCCTCTCAAAATAAATTAGACATCTCTAGTTGTATTAGTCTTAAAATCTTTTATGGGAAAAAATTCCTAATTAAAACTAAAATCCTTTATAGAAAATGATTTTTAATTAAAACTTACCTAATTAATAAAATCTATCTAACAGTAGGATTCTTAAATACTAATTAAAAACAAATAATTAAAATCCAAAATCAACCAGGAATATAATTAAACAACTTCAAACTTCATATTAGATGCTTTCGAGTTTCTTCATGGACTTCTCTTCAAGCTCGGTTTTGTCTATCTGATTCATAAATATAGTTGTAACACACTCCACGTTAGTCCCCTCTACTTGTGAAAGACTTGACCTCGAGTCATCTCCAAGCTCGGGATATAAAGGCTGATCATCATAGAAAAGATAAGTGTCTGACGCATTAAAAGTTCTGGAAATACCCATATTATTAGGTAAATCAATAATATAAGCATTGTTACTATTTTTCTTCATGTTGATGCAAGGACCATATTTCTTATGTTGTAGTTTGCCATATGAACCCACCATAAATCTTTCTTTGTGAATGAACACCATCACGTTATCTATTTCCTTGGACACTTTAGCACGACGATACCTATCAACGACTTTTCTTATTTGGTGTTGGTCTTTATCAATTTCTGCTTCACATCTTCCATAATAGCTTAAGCATCCATAACCATCTTCTTAGCAGCCACACTAATCCCAACACCTATATAAATTGGCACAAGATCTTGCAAATGTTAGGACATTGTAGACACACAATCTTACATTGTAGATACACAATCTTGAATGGTGATTTACCTGTGACACCGTTTTCTAGCATTGTTGAATGCAAATTTTGCTTGTGCAAGGGCATAATCCCACTGTTTTGCCTTGTTTCCATAACTGCTTCTCATCAATTTTCCATGTGTTTGATTTAGCGACCTTGTTTGCCCATCTTTCTATGGATGTGCTGTGCTATTGAACTATTGAAAAATCATACAATTTCCATAATGTACGTCAAAAGTGACTAAGAAATTTATTGTCCCGGTCAGAAGTGGTCTTCGGCACCCCATGTAAACAAATTACCTCTTGAAAGAAAAGTCGAGCAATAGCAGACACATCATTTGTTTTTTTGCAAGGAATAAAATATGTCATCTTTGAGAACCTATCAACTATAACAAATACAAAATCCATCCCCTATTGTGTATGAGGTAATCCAAGTACAAAATTTATAGACAAGTTCTCCTGTATGTTTTTAGGAATAGTCAAAGGCATATATATAGACTTGTATTTTGTGCTTGTCCCTTAGCAGTTTGACAAAGATAACATTTTTGCATAAATTTACCAATATCTTGCTTCAAGTGAGGCCAATAATATTTGTCAATGACTACATCAATAGTCATTTGTAGCTCTAAGTGACCAGCCAAACTTCCTTCATGCAAATCCAAAATCACTTTCGTTTGCAATAAAGATCGAGAAATGAAAGTTGATTACTTTTTATTAGAAATTCATCATAAATGTGAAAGTCATCAACAAGCAGATTTTGGCACTTCTTTAACATCTTACCAAAATCCTTATCATGCTCCTAAAACTCTTTCAAATAGTTGAATCCAATGATCTATCTTGGGCAACCAAGAAAGCTGTTTTTTTACTCGAAGCATTAACGACTCTATTATGAACTTCAGCTTTGTACACAATTCTGATTGAAACTGTTAAAGTTAAGTGACTAATCTTGCATGCATGTGATTACTTATTCTCCTTTGATTATGTAAAAATCTTAGAGCCTTATGGTTAGAATACAATAAAAACTCCTTATCAATCAAATAATGCTCCCACTTTTTAAGAGTTCGAAAAACAACATAAAACCATGTGAACCATGTCACACGTGGATTATTTTAATCTAGCACCACTCAACTTTTCACTAAAAAATGTCACAGGTCTCTTCTCTTGGGATAGAACTTCACCAATTCTAACACCACAAGCATTACATTCTACCTCAAACAGTTTGTCCAAATCTAGAAGCGCCAAGTTTGGAGCATTGCTTAATGTTTCTTTGATTAAAGCAAAGCTCTTTTCTGTCTCTTCTCCCCAATCAAATTTTCTCTTCATGCATTAAGTCACGAGTGCCGTAATATTATTGAAATTTCAGATGAATCGTCGATAGAAAGTAGTTAACTCTTAAAAACTACAAACCTCACTATCTGTTTTAGGAGTTGGCCAATCTCTATTGGTCAAAACCTTCTCCTTATCAACATGTATGCCCTATGCATTAACAATAAAGCATAAAAATAGTAGTTTGTCAATCATAAAACTATACTTGTGCAAATTGACTTATAATTTTTTTCCCAGTAGCACCTTTCTCAAGTGTTCTACATGATCAATCTCAAATCTACTATAAATCAAGTTATTATCAAAATAAACACCACAAAAAAGGACATAAGACCCGATCATCACCTTCATGAAAGTGCTCGGTGCGTTAGACAACCCAAAAGACATAACCAACCAATCATTACAATCCCTCATTTGTCTTGAAAGTTGTTTTCCATACATCACCTGGCCAAATCTAAATTTGATGTTAATCACTCCTCAAGTCAATCTTTGTAAAGATTGATGCCCTATGTAATTGATTAAGCATGCATCTAACTGAGGAATTGAAAATTTGTATCCCATGATTATTTTGTTGATAACGCGATTGTCCACAAACATGCGCCAATTGCCATCCTTATTTGAGTCAATAATCCTGGAATTGCACAAGGACTTAGACTATCCTAGATTTATCCCTTTCTCAACAACTTTTTTACCTTCTCTTTCAATAGCTTACCCTCATTAGGACTCATTTGATAATGTGGCAGATTTGAAAGGCTAGGTCTCGACATCAAATCAATCTGATGTTGAGTGTTTCTCATTGATGGCAATCTGTAATGTAGGATCTCCTCAAACTTAGCAAGTAAAGGCTTAATTGCATTGAGAATGTCTGCTCTTTTCTGTTTTGCTTGTTCATCATTAATGTTTTCACAACCAATGCATGAATTTGCCTAGTTTCTTGTACCTTTGCTTGTATCTCAAGTTCTAAACTAGTTATTATAAGGAAAAGCCCTCACCTCTAATTTAGAGGTTTTAGGATTGGATTCTTTCTTCAAAGGTATAAGAGTATAATTCATGCTATTCTTTCTAATCTTGTACAAATTATCTCTGCCCAAGTGTTTAATATTCACAACATATTGTAGAGGCCTATCGAAGATCAAACTACATGCATCCTTATCTATAATATCATAATACATCTCATCCTATATTTCTCAATGGAAAATGGTAATCTACATTGTTGGTTTACCCTTGTCTCTCCTATTGACTTAATCCACCAAATCTTGTAAGGTTTAGGATGAGGTTCTAGTGGTAATTTTAATTTTAATTTATCAACAGTATGTGTACCAATAATATTTTCACAACTTCCATTATCGATAATTAAGTCAAACAAGTTTTTATTTATGGTGTAACAAGTACGAAATAACCTATTTTAGTGTGAATCCTCAACAATTGTTGGTGTTAGCAGCATCTTCCTAACCACATAGTTTTGTCTCTCATTATCGTCATATCACTTATACAAATTTTCTCTGTAACCCCTATTAGGTTCACATAGATCGCCCTTTTCATTGGAGGGTTGTGGCTTATACTATCCTTTGATCAAATTGACTGATTTTTGTCTTCTATAATTGTTGAAATGATGTCCTGGTTCTCCACATTTAAAGCATTTGACAATCATTGGCCTAGCTTAGGGGTTATTCGGTTTGTTTGTTTCAACTTGTTTTCTCTAAGTCTTGTCAAGTCTAGTAGTATCGAGTCTCATTGGAGTTGGCCTTGGTGGTTGTACTGCCTTTCCTTTATCAGCAACTCCGAATCTACTTGTGTCATTATACGATGTTTTTAGAAGTATTGCCTATCAAATCTATCACTGCTACTAGCCCTGTTTTTTATTAGCATCTTAGCTTTTAATGCCATACTCCTTGCCTCATAAAGCATAAATAAGATTTGTACTCTGATATCTTGGATTGATGGTTTTAACTGTCAGGAATCTTGTAACCTACTAATTCTCTGACAGATTTATTACCTTGTGAACAATCCTAATATTGTTAAAACAAATATTGCTCATAGTCCATAATCAGAAGGAAGGAATCTCTCATGCAACAACTGCCTCATGTACGCCCATGATGCAATATGTTGTCCCCCTTCTCTTAACCATGTATCTGTCTGATGTTTCCACCAAGAACAAGCTCCACCTGTAAGTTATATACGATTAGTTTTATCATCTTCTCTTCTTAGAAACCTGAGTACTCCTTACCCCTATTATATTCAACTATCCAATCAATAATTTTTTTTAAAATAAACTAGACATCTATATTTAGTTTGAAAATTTTTTATGAGAAAGGATTTCTAATAAAATTAAAATCCTTTATAGAAAAGAATTTCTAATAAAAACTTATTTAATTAATAGAATTCATCTGGCATTAGGATTTCTAAATACTAATTAAAAATAAATAATTAAAATATAAAATTAACTAGAAAAATAACTAAAACAACAACTTCAAGCTTCATATTAGATGCTTTTAGGTTTTTTCATGGACTTCAGGTTTGGTCTGGTTTATCGGGTTCATATATATATATTTGTAATACGCACTACATCATATATGATAACCAAGGAAGTAGAAACTGGCAATTAAAAGAAGATAGTTAAATTTATAACATGATTGCTGATAGGAAACTGAAGGATAGCTCTAAGCAATGCTACGTAGTTTATATTTATATTCTGTATATTCTTAACCCAAGCAATCAAGGGGTCTAGAACTGGCTTTGTTGCTGATTGAACTGGAATTAGATCCTAATCAGTCTTTCCTTTGCCTCATTTTATTTGACAGGGTGTTCATGACATATTCGAAGGTTCACCTGATCGGTTATGGGGCCCTGAGGAACCCAGAATGAACAAGATTGTGTTCATAGGGAAGAACTTGGATGCTCAGGAATTAAAGAAAGGCTTTAAAGCCTGTTTACTGTAAAATTTAAAACAATTAAGATATTTACTTAATATATCTTCATCTTGTATTCTTGATGAGCGAACCATAATGTACACAATTGTTTTGACTTTCATTGGGCAATAATATCAATAAATATTCAAGTAAAAAGATCATTGAAAAGGGATGGCTGAGCTGCTTTTAATGGCGGGGGCAGTGGGATTTCTTCCATTGAATTCCCAGGGGAGAATCAAGTTGATTACACTGGACTCTTGAGCTTTCTCGTGTGACGTTTATTTCATTGTTGTTCCTGGGGGCCCTTGTTAATTTTTTTAGCTCATATTCATTACAAAACACATTAAAGTGGAGGCAAGCTGTTAGTGGGAGGCAGGATTTACTTCCTGTTGTTTGATAATAGTATGAATTTGCATATTTTAGGCTGTCTTCCTCTCTGCTTTGTTATATATATATATATATAGATTGGATGGAAAGTTGGCTTTGAAAATGTATCTAACATCGAATAAAAATTAGTGTTAGGCCGACTTTTGCTAGGATGATGTTGGGGAAAACAGGCAAGCTTGTTCTAGAGAAAAATGATGGGGAAGAACCGGCCTATCCTAGATTTAGATTAGGATTTATGGTGGATAAAACCAGCTCTAAGATAATCTAAAGAAGGATAAGAGTAGCCTTGACCAGCATCTAAACACCCAACCCTTTTGAAGAGGGGTATAAATGCAAGGGAAAGAGAGAGAGTGACCCTTTCTCTTTCCAAAAAACAGTCAGCTAACAGCCTTGGTTGCAACAACTTCTGTTTCCAAAACAGAACCAAGACAGTTTGCATGCAAGCCTTTTTGACTGTTGAGTGAGAAGAGGAAGAAAGGAGAGAGAACCATGAAAGGAAAGTGAGCTGGAAAGGTCAGCTGCTGCAGCAGAGAAGGAAGAGGAGGAGACCGAAAGGAAGAACAATCATTAAACCTACACTAAGACTGTACAGAAACGTAAGGCAAGACCAACACCATTTCCTTGGCTGGGTATTACCCTAAATTTCAAACAAAAAGGAATGGAAAAAACTCTAGAATGAGAGTTTAAGACCCTTATATTTTGACTCAAGATTTAGTAAACTAAGAGTGATGAACTTAAGTGGAATGATGGACAAATGAAGACGTGCAGATTCTTAACAAAGAAATGAATGAGCGTGTGTGATTTTGAATGTAAAAAACTAAGGGCGGGCCCGGCCAAAAGGAAGGGATGGATGGAATGGGGATTGAAATGAAAAGATACATGGATTATAACCTTATTGAACTCCTATGGACATGTAAAAGCTAAAATAGAATCTAAATTGATGTTATGTCTTAATTCTCACAAAGGTTTGATGAATTTGTATGGGATATGAAATGAAATGATGAAAATGCTTGAACTGTGGTCTTGTTGGACTCGTAAGGACATCTTTATGCTGGAACCAAAATTATATTGATGTTCATGCTTTGATTTTATTATGAGATTAATCAACTAGTATGAATATGGTTTAAGTGAATGAGAATATGGTTGCAACATGATTGTTGTGATTATACTTGCGTGTTAATGATATAAATTCTGCATATATGATGGATTAAGTTATGTGAAAATATATTGGATTGATACTAAGTGCAAAATTGTATTGTTAGAAAGCCTTAGAATCATGCTAGAGCTAAAATGAAAATTACATCATAATCTAATACTTTGGTTTTATTGTATATACATGTTTGTGACTCATGGGAATGGTAATATATTTAAAAATATTATTATGAATATATTTGTGATAAAATATTACAAAATTACATGTACAAACTAGGGAGTAATGGGCAACAAGGTTTCGACCAAGGGGGAGAGGAAATGAACCATGAAGTAAATTATACATGATGACAATAATTAGAATGACATGAGATGAACTGGAAATAAAACACTAGTATGTTGAATAATTGTATTAGTTGTGTAGGTGAATTACCATGATATAATTAGAAATATAGAAATGTAAAATTTGTAACAATGCTAGGTGCTGGTTTTGGAAGTAATGAATCGGGAGAAACCTTGATATATTTACATTGAGGATGTTGTTTTTGTATTATTTGATAATGTATGATGAACGGAGTGTGATTGAGGATTTTCTATGTCCGAATGGGCTGGATACCTGTAGGGGAGAAGGCATAAGCATAAAATTTACGTGTAGTATAGGGAAAAGGCAAAACCAAAAATGACTCACCTTGTCGTTGATAATTTCTAAATCGATAGTGACTTAATCTGTGTTAATGATTTTTAGGTTGGCAATGACTTAGTTTTTGTCAGTAATTTTTAAGTCAATAGTAGCCTAGTGTGCTGACGATTTCAATGTTAGCTGTAAAACTAGGTTGTGTTGATGATTTCTAAGTTGACAACTGATTATTATTTAAAAGTGTATTTTTATCAAGGTTTTATATCATCATTTTGCAATTGAAGTATCAATAACTCCTTAACTAAACATGTTTTATAATAACAAGTTTGATACCATAAAACACTTTTAATTTATGGTAAATGTTTATCTTAAATACAAGTCTATCATATAAATCAAAAGATTGATTGATGAGTATAAGTACTGAAATTGAAAGGACAAAGAGAGGGCCAAACTTAAAAAAGAGATGCTAGTTCAACATCCAAATTGGAACACTGTTTCATTATTGGGTCATATCTGGAGTTGTGAATATTGGATTTAGGTCTGCTCTATATGGATGAAAAGCTAATACATAAGCCTAAAATATTTATGAGAAGGCAAGACTCAATTCCGTTGTTTGGAAGTCCAAATCTTAGTAACAATGGAGAAATCCAAATTTTTCCTACAGTCCAAACACTGTTTAGTGTTCAACCCATATCTTGAGTTCTAGAAGTTCAAATGACCTCAATTTTTTTTGTTGAAAATCTGAGACAATTTTCTAGAACTTTTATGATTAAATCTGTCTAAATTCTGATATTAGCAATGATGTTTTGTTCAAATAAGAGGATAAAGATTGTCACCAAGTCAAGATGTGGCTACCCACTCAACAATTAGTCAACAAATCAATTGTTTTTAATTTTAGCTTATAAAAAGAGGCATTTTTCATGGATTTAGGCACCTTAGTTTTCAAATAAAGATCATGTTCTTGCTCTCTCTCTTTAT
>NW_011500293.1:85999-87019 GCF_000495115.2 Populus euphratica | reverse complement strand
TTTCATTTCCTTTCCTTTACTTAGTTAACTTTTTTTGTATTTATATTCTTATCTTGTTTATTTATATTTCTCTCTTTTATTATGTTTAGTTAAGTTTATTATGTCAAGGTAAAAATATTACACTAATAATGTAAGAATAAGTATAGTATAAACTCAACATGGACTTTAATGTTTGATATTAACATATTTTGTATTTGTTATTTTGTTCACTCTTAATACTTTACTTGTTAAATGACTAATCTAGATTTATGTGTATAACACTTGTAACAACAAATACTTGGCACTTCCATAACCCAACCGTATGGTATAACCGACACTTGTGATATGAAAGGAACTTTATTTGTTGTTAATATAAGTTATAATCATGAATACTTGACAACATTTACAAGTATTAACATTATTTGAATAAGATAACTAATATAATCATGTTAACCATTTATAATCCGATTGGAACCTTTTTTGTGTGTGGTTTCCAGTTAAGTAATTAGAGTTTATAATATACTTGTTTGAACCTTGAACCTTGACAATTATTTTTATCATTTTTTAATCCTTATATCACTATCACATCTCAAAGCTCTCTTTATTATTATTGTTGTTGTTGTTGTTGTTGCTGTTGCTGTTGCTGTTGTTGTTGCTACTGTTGTATTATTATTATTTATAATTTATATAGTTAACCTCCTTATGGTTTGACCCTGGTCTTCTTGAGTTATTTATTACTTTGACACTTCTGCACATGGGAGAAGATATCAATCTTTTGGTCATGTCAACAACGACTCAATTTTCATAAATGATTTCTGAGTCAGTAGTAGCTTATATGAGCTAACGATTTCAATGTTAGCCATAGATCTGGATTGCATTGATGATTTTTTGGTCAACTAACAGGACCAAAAGATTAATGTCTTCTCCCAAGTGCAAGAGTGTCAAAGTAATAAATAACTTGACAAGATCGGGGTTGAACCACAATGAGGTTAATTGTACAAATTATAAACAACAATTATAAATAACAACAATAGTAACAAC
>NW_011500293.1:83992-84112 GCF_000495115.2 Populus euphratica | reverse complement strand
TTTTTATTTTTTTTCACAAATAATAATTCCAACCCAAGGAAGTTAACCTTAAACATTAGACAAAAATTTTGTTTTCTTCCAAGAAAAGCCCTATAATTATATGTTGATACATTGAGCACA
>NW_011500293.1:83195-83291 GCF_000495115.2 Populus euphratica | reverse complement strand
AAAATTGTAGGGAATTATCTCATGATTTCTTATGTAAAAATTTAGATCATTTGGACTTCTATAACTCCAGATATGGGTCAAACACTGAACAATGCT
>NW_011500293.1:29554-83013 GCF_000495115.2 Populus euphratica | reverse complement strand
AGCTCCAGATATGACCCAATTACTGAACAGTGTTCCGGTTTTGGATTGCACCGACATCTCTTTTCTAAGTTTGGCCATCTCTTTGTCCTTTCAATTTCAGTTCTTAAATTCATCAATCAATCCTTTTATTTATGTGATAGGCCTGCATTTAAAATGAACATTTACCATTAATTAAAGGTATCTTATATTATTAGATATATTATTATAAAACATGCTTTAGTTAAGGAGTTATTAATACTTCAAGTACAAAAATGATGACATAAAGCCTTGATAAAAATGCACTTTTAAGTTCTAATCACCAATCAATGATTACTTTCTTATTAAATCTTTACTTTCTCTTAGTTCAATGTTTTAGTTTGCTAAAAGTATTAATTTTCTTGCTTTAAAATTTTTGCTAGCTCATTCGGATAACCAAGATAAAAGAAAGTTTTTGAGCGACGTGCAAAACTTTTATTAGGATGACCCTTACTTATTCAAATATTGTCCTGAATAAATATTTCAAAGTTGCATTCATGACCATGAGATAAGTAGTGTCATTAAATTTTATCATTTTGAGACATGCGGAAGTCATTTCTCATCAAAGAAAACAACTGCACAAATTTGACAAAGTGGATTTTATTGGTCCACCATGTTCAAGGATTCACATGCATTCTGCAAAATCTGTGAAAATTATCAAAAGGTGGGAGTTATTTCAAAACATAGAGAGTCTTTAGATAATCTTCTATTGACTCTTAAGTCGCATCGTAGCGGAGATGTACATTTTGCATTTCATGATTTATGATCCCATTTTCATAAAAAAGATGCTTGATATAGTCTTAGGAAACTGACTAAAAAAGACATTGTTTGCTAGTTGTTAAAAAAACTAAATGAGAAGCTTATTCCTGACCCACAAAGGGCGTTTAAACCGTTCTTGGACGTAAAACCAAAGGAAAATGTGAGTCACAATCACAACTATCTATACATACACATGCTTTTTCAAAAATAAATAACTAGAGAGAGAGAGAAAATATGTGTGAGACTCTAGCTGGCCTACATATAGGTGGTATGATTTTCTTTTTAATTTCTCATCTGTAAAATCTTCTCTTCCTTTCTTTTATTTCTATTCAACCCATACATTCAATAAATATAGAAATGTATAGAAATGACAAGTTCCTTAGGTCATCACATAAGAAATGTTTGTGTTTTTGATAGATCTAGTTTTGAGAAAGAAAAGGAGTTTTTAGAATCAGCAAATCATCTTGGTCAAGTACTAGCTAAGAGAAAAATTCATTTAGTGTATAAGGGAGGTAGTTTTGGGTTAATGTGAGATGTGTCAATAGTTGTATTTTTAGAAGGTAGTCAATTTTTGGGAGTGGCCCCCAAAACTTTAGCATAAAGATATAAATTTTATTTTTCTCTTTTCTTTTTGTATTGATCTTTTTCTTAGAGATAAATCAAATGAGTAATTAATTATTTCTTTTGAATTCAAACTATTAAATAAGTTTGGTTCCGCAATAAATTACTTTCATGCTTAAAAATGGTATAAAAAATTGTTGTAGAGTATATATATAAGTGAATTTAGAAAGTAAGGTAACTAATAAAAGATAACCATTAAGCACCATAAAATTTTCTCTAGTGCAGGGGTGTTTAAGATATTGAAGAAATTGTTTTTTTAAAGTATTTTTTTGTTAGGAAATAAATTACAATAATATATTTTTTATTTTTTAAAATTTATTTTTAATAAAAAACAAAAAAAATAATTTAAAAAAAATTTTTTTTGCAAAACTGTGTCTCACCTAATAGCGAAACACCTTCTTTTGCAAAACTTGTGTCTCACCTAATAGCGAAACACCTTCGGCGGCACAATCTCACCTACTTTAAAATTCCAGCAAAACCTTGGACCTTCTTTTGAAAAAGAGACGGCAAAACCTCCCTTGCTCTGTAGCAATTTCATGTGTTTTTCTTCTATCTCCATTTGGGATTTCTGCTAGGAAAGTCAACAAACTATCGATGGAGATGGAAAACCTTTTAAATGGTAACAATAGTGTTGATTTGGTCAAGATTGGCGTGTGCTACATGTTGCAATCTGTTATGGCTGAGACGGCTCTCATTGCTCTAACCTCTCGGCTTTTGTTTCTCGTTAAGGTACATTTCTCACTTTCCAAACAAATCCATCTTTGCAAATTGCAAATTCTAGTGCCTCATGTCACTCATCCTTCGATCATGTTTTTGTTTTGTTATTATTAGTAAATCACCTGTTCTCAGCTGAAAGGAGCTTCTTTTGTGCTTTCCTGATTTATCTTCCTCATGGTTGCTTAACTTTTCATGTAAATTTAAATGTATTATTGGTTTGATTGTGAGATCGATCTCTTGCAAATGAATGTATTAAATAACCAGAAATGAAGAGGTGAACATTTTGGAGACTTAAGTATATTGGGTTTTGACCATATTCAAGTGAAGTTCATCGTGACAGTTCAAGCAGGAATTTCAATTCTATTTGTTTAGCTGACGAGTTGGATGCTTGGATCCCTTTCATTTGATCTTCTCATGAAGAATTGTTGCGTGAGCAACAAGACCATATGGTTAAACTGAAGGCAAAGATAAATGGAGAAAATAATTGAAAAGTCTTTGATTGATGGAAAAAATGACTTTTTAAGAGAAATACTGAATTTCTAACAAAAATAAAATCTCTTTATAATTCCCATCTTGCAGCAGAAGCACCTTTCCTTGTGCTGGAGTCATTATTGCTACCCTATTCTTCATGGTCATTGGCTACAAATTAGCATTGGCTAATTTTCTTTCCATTCACCAAAATATGCAATAATTTAGTGGCAGACAAAATCTTGTTTTGGGATAATCTGGTGACCTTTCCGATAGTTTTTTTTCTCTTTAATCCATACTCTTGCTATATGTTGGCTGACAATTCAAAATATTTTCTGGATTGCTGCCTGCTATTTTTTTTTTTAATGTATTATTGGTTAATCTCATGATCTCCTTTTCAAATGTATGCATTACTTGACCCTTTTTAATTACAGACATCACCTTTGTTGGATGCTAATATGCTCGCATATTTGGCAGGAACTGATAACAGGTAAAGTTAATTTTTTGATGTGTTTTAATGAATTCAGCATTAAATGCCCTTCATTGAGGAGGACGTGGTTAAAAAGTAATTGATTGGTTAATGGAACTGCATTGCAGGTTCCCATTGGGCAGACTGAATAGATTGGAAAAGGCTGCTGCTGAAAACATGGATGGCGGTGATGCTGAGGATACTGAAAGTGAAGATGATGACGACGATGACGATGATGAAGAGGACGACGACGACGATGATGAAGAAGATGAGAGTGAAGATGAAGATGATTCTGATGATGAGCCTTTTGGTGATGGAGAAAGTGATGACGACGACGATGATGATAGCGATGAATATGATGATGAAGACAATGATGATGGGGATGAAGAAGATGAGGAGGATGAAGAGAGTGATGAAGAGGATGACAAAGAAATGCAAGCCCAACCACCTTCCGAAAGAAAGAAGTGAGACGGAATTCTCTCTTTAATCTAGGTCTCGTGGAGCTTGGATTCAAGAGTTTGATGGGGTAGAGGGGAAAAAGAAAACCCTTACAAGTACATATTAGTAACAAAGATTGCATCAACTTCATTAATTTATAAAGCAAAACTGCATCACTTCTTCTTCTTTTTTTTTGTTGAAGTGAGGCCCTCCGATACTTGTTAGCCAGTTTGTTTTTTAGGCTTAGTTGCTCAACTCCTTATTGCCCTTTCCATTATGTTGTATCGTATATTCGGTGATTCCAAACGATTGTACCCCCGTTTGTTAAGAATGTTAAAAATTAAAGGCAAACCTTTTTCAAATATTGCCACCAGGAGATCATCAATGGATGGAAACTATAAATACGACGGGATGAACTATAAGGTCCTTAAGAAGAGAATGAGAAAATAATTATCACTCTGAAAACAACATAGTTTTGACAGGAGGAAAGAATAAAAAAGAAAGAAAAGGGATAGCAACCTAATCTCTATCTCGGAAAAAAGTATATCTTCAAACACAGAAAACCTAACATTACACACAACAGTTACAAATCCTTGGCAACAAAAAGTATCAAGCAGACAATAAGTTATACGTGGTTCTAGACAGCTCTGTCATTCATTCTCCGAAAGAATGCATTGTATCAGCAGCAACTTTCTTATTCGTTTCGTGTCCTCTCCAGACAATGCATGGACTTGATTTTCAGCATAGAACTTCTGCCAAGATAACCTTATTTCAGACCAAGTTCAATAGTAAATACATAATATCTGAATTAGATGACAAATTATTTTAGATGAAACAAATGAGAAAGAAACATATCTTGACAAAACTACAGGAATTCTCCGGTACTCGGACAAGAGGTATTTTCTGCAAGGATACATTACCTTAAAAAATCTGACAATCGAAGATCCATCACGAGGTGGTCTCTTTTCATGTACTATTTGATTTCATATTGGAGACAATAGTGTCTTGTCTGAAACTGTTGGTATATTTCAGCCAACAGTTTTTTTCTTTCTTCCATGTGCTAGAAAAATTATTGCTTCATAGTTTTAGTTTCTTCTTCCAGAACCTTCAATGCTTACTTAGCTGCTTGAAACTTGTATACCTTTATAAGAATTACTGCCAGCCTAAACTCATAGAAGAATACCTCGTCCATTTTTCTATTAGCTACTGATATAGGTTAATAAAAATATAATGGAAAATTATTAAAAACATATTAGCTTGCTTGGAAATTATAACAAGTTAAATTGAGAAAAGCTAAACCCCCTTTTGGGCTTGGTTTCAAAGGGCTTTAAGTTAGTTTGACCATGGTCAAACATAGTTTAATTTGAGTTATGTTAAACCAAAACAAACTAGACTTATTTTTTAGCTCTATTTAAAGGTGTTGGGTTGGTTTAACCAAAGTAAAACAAAACCCAAATTCTTCTCTTAGGTCCAGCTTGACTAGGTTAAACCAAACTCAACGACCTATTTTTGGGCTCGATTTAAAGATGTTGGATCAGTTTGACCACCGCACATTCAAGCCCAAAAGAAGCCCATTTTTAGGCTTGATTTAAAGATATTGGATCGATTTGACCACCACACATTCAAGCCCAAGTCAAGCTCATTTTTAGAGATTGGGCTGGTTTGACCATGATCAAGGCAAAGTCAAACCAAGCCCAAACCGAACCTATTTTTGGGTTTGGTTCTTTGTTTGTAGGTCAGTTTGATCGTATCAAACCAAACCTAACCGAACTCATTTTGGGTTTGGGTAACATTTTTTATGTTCAGTTTAACCTCGGTCAAACTGAACCTAATCAAGCTTACCTTAAGCTTGATTCTTTTGAACAATCCTCTTTTTTTTTTTGCCTTTTTCTAACGTTTATTTTTATTCATGTCGATATTATAAATTATACCAACACCTTTAGCCTTTACAACGTGGCTACAATGCATAAAGTTATTACAAGGTGTTACACCTAAGAAGCTGCTTCAATTTTTTAAAGGTTACTCCTCATTTATATAAAGAAAGGTAAAGCAAAAAGGAAAATGATTTCTTGAATCTTTCTCTCTCACTTACTTCTTGTAATAATCTTTTTTCTTTACAAGCCCATTCATTTCGGGCTCAGTTCAAAAGTGTTTGTCTGATTTGACCACAGTGAAACCAAGGTCACGTCGAACCTATTTTTAGGTTGGGCTCTTTGCTCATGGGTCAGCTAAATCAAATCAAACCAAATCCAATCAAACTCATTTTATGTTCAAGTTAACATTTTTTGTGTTTGGTTTAACCTCGGTTAAACTGAACCTAATTGAGCTTACCTTAAGCTTGGTTCTTTTAAACAATTCTCCCCTTTTTCTTTTGTTTTTTTATCTCTCTCTAAAATTCATTATTATTCATGTCAACATTATACACTTCACCGACACCTAAGAACATGGATATAACTTATAAAGCTGTTACAAAGTGCAACACCTAAGAATCTACTTCTATTTTTTAAAGGTTAATCCTCATTATATAAATAAAGATAAAACAAGAAGAAAATGATCTTTTAAATTTTCCTCTCTCACTTACTACACGTAATTATCTTTCTCTCTATAAGAAAACAACACCCTTAAAACAATATACTGACTTAGCCATTAAATATTTTTTATAGGTAACCTTACTAAGGATTATCCATCAAGAAAGCCTAGGTCTAGCTAAATTTATCTGAAGTTTCTTCACAGCTTTATTAGTGGTGCTATCTATAGGAATTTGAACAGAGGTTTTCTTCATTTCTAGTACTAATCCTTCTCATTTGCTTAATTATAAGGTTTATATGGTGAATAAAACTAAGAATATATAAGGCAGAATTACTAACCTCCCATAATCTTTGTCAACTCCTATTGACCTCTAATAACTCACTTTACAAATGAGAGCTCTCATAGAGGTTGTACTATCTACCCAACAACATCTCAAAGTTATCTATGTTTTTCCATAAAACATGGTCATAGAATAACCTTCTCATGATTGGTCACCTAGATATGATCTATATAGATTTAGAGGCAAAACACAATATCATAAACTTCATTATCGACTTGCTCTCCCACGGAGTCTCACTTTAGCACTATAAAACCCAAAAGCAATGTATAAATAAAAAAGATGCAAAAACATAAAGTCATATAAGAGACTCACCACTATATGACAACGTGTTATACACATGCCTTCCAGAGACTTTGTGATTAACAAAATAAACCTAGAGAAACTATAATGGCTTATCTGATCTTAAAGAGCATATACAAAATGTCAAGAGTAACTTAGAGTTAGTTATCTATGATTCCAGTGCCATATGCAAAATACTCCCTACCATCTTTAGGGGTTCTACATTTACTTGGTATTATAGTTTTAAGCTAGGATCCATATCCAGCTTTTTAGACTTATACAGCAAATTGATTGCTCATTTCAGCATGAGCATTTCAACTAAAAAGTGCTCAAATGAACTTTTCTCCATTACTCGATCATAATGAGAAAGCACCAGAGACCATTTGAAAAGATTTAATAAATAGATGTTAAATGTGGAAAACCAACTAGAACCAGTAGTATGATTAACGGAATACATAACTACTCCATATGGGAACATCTCTAAGTGCTACCTAATAGAAACCTTTTTAGTGTGAAGCAAACCATGAAGAATCATATTTGTGTAGAAAACATAAGTGCATCACGACAAGAATATCCTTATTTTAACATATAAAGAGAAGTATATCCGATGCAAAATAATTGGCGTCCACCTCGAGATACTCAAACTTTTAAGGGTAATACCAGGATTCCAGCACGAAATAAATAGTATATGACATGACTAAAAGATTGATGTCTTCTTCCAAGTGTAGGAGTGTCGAAGTAATAAATAATCCAGCAAAATCAGGATCAAACCACAAGGAGGTTAATTGCATAAATTATAAATAACAATAAAATAACAATAACAACAATAGTAGTAATAATAATAATGATGATGAAGAAGAAGAAGTTAATGAGAACTTTGAGATGGAAGATCAATGTGAGGACCAAACAATGATAAAAACAAATGTCAAGGTTAGAGGATCCACTAATGATATTTTAAACAAGTATAGTATAAATTGTTTTTATTACTCGATTGGAAACCATACATAAATGAGGTTCTAATCGGATTATAAGTTGTTAACATGATTACACTAGTTATCTTATTCGAAAAATGCTAATACTTGTAAATATTGTGAGCTATTTATGATTATAACTTATGTTAACAACAAATCAAGTTTCTTTCATAGCACAAGTGTCAATTATACCATGCAGTTGGGTTATGAAAATGCCAAGTATTTGTTATACCAAGTGTTATATAACACAAATCTAAATTAGCCATTTAACAAGCAAAGTATTAAAAGTGAATAAGATAACAAATACAAAACATGTTAGTAGCAAACATTAAAGTCCATATTGAGTTTATACTATACTTATTCTTACAGCATTAGTGTAACATTTTCACCTTGACATAATAAACTTAATTAAACATAATGAAAGAAGAGAAACATAAATAAACAAAATAAAAACATAAATAAGATAAAAGTTAACTAAGTAAAGGAAAGAAAATGAGAAGTATAAACAAGAGATTAATACAAGAAAAACTTAAGCATTACAATAAAGAGAGAGCAAGAGCATTATCTTGATCTGAAAACCAAGATACCTAAATGCATGGTAAATGCCTCCTTTTATAGGCCAAAATTGAAAACTATTGATTTGTTGACTAATTATTGAGTGGGTGGCCAACTCTTGACTTAGTGAGAATTTTTATCTTCTTGCCTGAATAAAATGTCATTACTAACATCAAAATTCAAAAAAACTTAAATCATGAGAGTTCTATAAAATTATCTCAGCTTTCCAGGAAAAAAAATTGAGGTCATTTGAACTTTTAGAACTCAAGATATGGACTGAACACTAAACAGTGTCTGGACTGTAGGATAAATTCAAACTTCTTCATTGTTGCTAAGATTTGGACTTCCAAACAGTAGAATTAAGTCTTGCTTTCCCATAAATGTTTTAGGCCTATGTCTTAGCTTTCCATCCATATAAAGTAGATCTAAATCCAAGTTCTACAAGTCCATTTATGATCCAATTACCAAACAATGTTCCAGTTTAGACTAAATCAACATCTCCTTTCTAAACTTCACCCCCTTTTTATCCTTTCAATTTTAGTACTTCAACTCATCAATCAATCTTTTTATTTATGTGATAAGTCTATATTTAGGATGAACATTTATTATAAATTAAAGGTATCTTATGGTATCCAACTTGTTATTATAAAACATGCTTTAGTTAAGGAGTTATTGATACTTCAAGTATAAAATGATGATATAAAACCTTTATAAAAATACACTTTTAAGTACTAATCAATATACCCATAATTAATGACTACTAGGGATGAGGTACTTATAGCAATACAATGGAAGGAATATGTGCAATATCCACCACCCATGATTGGAGATGCAAAGAAGAGAAATAAAAAGAAGTACTGTCTTTTTAATAAGGATAAAAAACATGACATTAAACAATGCTTTGCCTTTAAAAAAGAAATAGAGAGGCTTATGGCTAAAGACCATCTCTAATAATTTATGAAAAAATAGATATGGTAGTAGGGAATAATAGCCAAGCCTTCTTACAAGTCTTTCCAGAAATTAATGTCATTATGAGAGGAAATTTAATTGATGAAGTTACAAGAAAAAGCAAAAAATCTTATGAGAAATAAGTGTTGGTTATAAGAGTTCAGAACCATTGGCATGTACCAATTATGTTTAAGTATGAGGATA
The DNA here is from genome assembly GCF_000495115.2 of Populus euphratica. Lineage (NCBI taxonomy): Eukaryota > Viridiplantae > Streptophyta > Magnoliopsida > Malpighiales > Salicaceae > Populus > Populus euphratica. The sequence continues at coordinate 73,700 of NW_011500293.1, read as the reverse complement.
AAGAATGTGTGACTATTTCATATAAAGACGCTATTTTTATTTCCATCATACTCTCAAGCTTCAATGTACATAAGGTGCTTATAAATGATGAAAATATTATAAACATCATAATAAAAGATGTTATGATTTAGATAGTTATTGAATCCTCTAGGCTGATTCTAGTGGAGACACCTCTTATTAGGATTGAGGGGAAATGAGTGTCAATGGAAGGTGCTCTAGATATTATAGTGACTATAGAGACATACCCTAAATATTATACACTATACTAGACCTTTATGGTGATTAAAATGAACCTTTCTTACCATATCATCTTTGGCAAACCTTTTCTTCATGAAATTAATGCAGTGATTAGTAATAAATACCTGATTATGAAATTCCTTACAGACAAAAGAGTGGTTACTATGAGGAGAAACAAACTAATCTCAAGGAGGTGTACCTTAACTTGTCTAAAAGGTAAGAAGTCATTGGTTTTGGACTAGCTATGGTCCTAAAAAAAACAAATAAGGGTTATAACCTAAATCTCAAAAGAATTGCAAAAAGTAAGTATTGGTGAGAGTGAAGATATGAAGATATGGTGAAAAAAGTTGGCTCCAAAACCAAGACAATATCAATTATTGTTAGAGCTCTTTAATATCCAAAAATCAAATTTTGCATTCAGGCCATGTGACATGACCAAAATATTGATGTCTTCTCCCAAGTGCAGGAGTGTTAAAGTAATAAATAACTTGACAAGATCGAGGTCGAACCACCGAGAGGTTAACTATAATAATAATAATAATAAGTTATAGAGAATTTTAAGATGTGAGATTAATGTGAGGATTAAACAATAATAAAAATAAATATCAATGTAAAAGAATCCACTAATGGTATTAAAAATAAATATAATATAAACTCTTTTTATTACTCAACTGGAAACCACACACAAAGGAGATTCCAATCAGATGATTTGTCACTAATAGCTCATTATAAATTGTTAACATGATCATATTAATTTTCTTATTTAAGTAACACCAAACTTTTAAATATTTTCAGGGATTCATGATGCTAATTTATGTTAACAACAAATCAAGTTCCTTTCATAGCATAGATGTAGGTTATACAAAACGGTTGGTTATGAAAGTGTCAAGCATTTGTTGTACCAAGTGTTATATAACATAAATCTATATTAACCATTTAACAAGCAAGGTATTAAGAATTAGTAAAATAAAAAGATAAGATATGTTAATTGCAAGTTGTTTAGGATATAAGCATTGGAGTTCATATTGAGTTTATATTATACTTATCCTGACACCATTAGTGAAACATTTTCACTTTGACATAATAAACTTACCTACAAAATAAATTTACCTAAACATAATGAAAAAGAGAAACATAAATAAACAAGAGGGCAACATGATTATATAAGTATAGTAAAGGAAATGAAAGGCATAAACAAGATATTAATGAAAGAAAAACTTAAGTAATACAAATATATAAAGAAAAAAAACAAGAACATGATCTTGATCTGAAAACCAAGATGCCTAAATGCATGGCAAATGCCTCTTTGTATAGGCTAAAATTTAAAACTATTAATTTGTTGACTAATTGTTGAGTGGGTGACCATATCTTTACTTGATGATAATTCTTATCTTCTTATATGAACAAATGGGTGACCATATCTTTACTTGGTGATAATTCTTATCTTCTTATATGAACAAAATATCATTGATAACATCAGAATTTGAACAGATTGTCTTTAGAAAGCTTTAGAAAATTATCTCAACTTTCCAATAAAAAAACATAGGTGTATTTGGACTTCTAGAAATCGAGATATAAGCTAAACATTGAATAATATCTAGGCTATAGGACAAATTCGGACTTCTCTGTTGTTGTGAACTTGAAAACAACCTTTTTGAATCTTGGATTGTTCATGATAGTTTTAGGCCTATGTCTTTGACACGACCAAATGATTGATGTCTTATCCCAAGTATAGGAGTGTCGAAGTAATAAATAACCCCGCAAAATCAAGGTTGAACCATAGGAAGGTTAACTCTATAATTTATAAATGATGATGATGATGATGATGATGATTTAAAGAGGATTTTGAGATATAAAATTAATATGAAGATCAAACAATGATAAAAACAATTGTCAAGGTTAGAGGATCCACTAATGGTGTTTCAAACATGTATAGTATAATCTCTTTTAATTACTTAACTAGAAACCACATACAAAAGAGGTTCCAATCGGATTATAAATTGTTAACATGATTACATTAGTTATCTTATTCGAATAATGCTGATACTTATAAATGTTGTCAGACATTCATGATTATATTTTATGTTAATAACAAATGAAGTTCTTTTCATAGCACAAGTGTTGGTTATACCATACGGTTGGGCTATGAAAACACCAAGTATTTGTTGTAACAAGTGTTATACAATACAAATCTAGATTAACCATTTAATAAGCAAAGTATTAAAAATAAACAAGATAACAAATACAAAAAATATTAGCATCAAATATTAAAGTCCATGTTGAACTTATACTATACTTATTCTTACAACATTAGTGTAACCTTGTTACCTTGACATAATAAACTTAACTAAACATAATAAAAAAGAGAAACATAAATAAACAAGATAAGAACATAAATAAGATAAAAGTTAACTAAGTAAAGGAAAGGAAATAAGAAGCATAAACATGAGATTAATATAAGAAAAACTTAAGTATTACAATAAAAAGAGAGTAATAACATGATATTAATCTGCCAACAAAGATGCTTAAATGTATGCCAAATGCCTCCTTTTATAGGCTAAAATTTGAAACTATTGATTTGATGACTAATTGTTGACTGGGTGGCCAACTCTTGACTTCGTCACAATATTTATCTTCTTACCTACCAAAAACATCATCGTTAATATCAGAATTTGAACAAATAGTCTTCATAAAAGTTTTGGGAAATTATCTCAGCTTTCCAATAAAAAAAATCGATGTATTTAGACTTTTAAAATTCAAGATATGGGCTGAACACTGGATAATATATAGGCTGTAGGACAGATTTCGATTTCTCTGTTGTTGCTACAATTTGAACTTGAAAACGACCTTTTTAAATCTTGGACTCCTTGTGAAAGTTTTAGGCCCATGTTTTAGCTTTCTAGCCATATAAACTAAATTGAAATCCAAGATCTACAGCTCTGGATATGACCAAATGATTTAACAATATTCTAGTTTGAATTGAATCAACATATCTTTTCTAAGCTTAGTCTTTTCTTTGTCCTTTCACTTTAATAGTTAATCACATCAATAAATCCTTTAAATTTTGAAATATGCTTACATTTAAGATGAACATTTACTATAAATTAAAGATATCTCATATTATTAGACATGTTATTATAAAACATGTTATAATTAAGGAGTTACTAATACTTCAAGTGCAAAATAATGATATAAAACATTGATAAAAATACACTTTTAAATACTAATCAGTTTCTTAATCCTACAAGGAAGGTTAAAGGAAAGCTAAAGGAAGGCAACAAAGGTTTAAATGTTTTGAAAGGATTATTTATAACTACAATTAATTATCCTAGACAAATAAGAAAATTAAAAGGTAAACTAACTTCAACAATCAATTTCCTAGCTTTTTGGATATTTAAAGGTGGCAACAAATATCTTAGTGTTTCTAAGATGTGAATTTCATTCATGACATCATTTAAACTAGGAAAACATTTATGATATTATTTAAATTAGAAAAATTATCTTAAGTTATTTTTTTTTAATTAGGTATAATAACTTTAGTTTTCGTGTCAAATTTGTGATTTCTTTTTAATATTTGAGCTTAGTTACCATACTTTGAATTTATTATAAATGGATAAATATTATCTTACTTTTAAAAAAATTATTCAAAACAAAATAAGATAAGATCTTTAAATTATAAATCCCTAAACAACTCTAAATTTATTTAAAAATATTATAAAAACTCTTGAATAATTTTATTTTATTATTTTTATTATATATATGATATTTAAGAATGCGTGTACGATATTTGAGAATCCAATGAATATGATTGGTGCTAATCTATTACGTGATCTTAATAGGATATGGGAAAATTGATGCAAGCAGCAAGCCCCAGAGAGTTTTTGTTTTGAAAATGCTATTGCCAGCTTCATAAATTGCCTGTACATCAATTTGATGCGTTGTCCGTGGAATCAGTTAAAAAAAAGGCAAATGTGCATCTCTCTTCTTGTTTAACCCATTTATGCAACTTTTATTGTAATTATCATTCAATCACAACGAGTTGAAAGGGGTGTTTCTGAGATTCAGGAACACGTGGCGTTTGCCAAATGCTCTCTGCCTTCATGTGCAGGACTGGCAAAATACTTGACCAGCGCAATGGCACCGATGTTGGAGCTTCACCCTTAACATTGCCTAGAAAGGACTTAGTTTAGGATACCTTTTTAATAATAATAATAATAAAAAAAAGAGGCATAATTCACTTGGCCAAATAAATGTTAAAGCAAAAAAATGTATAGTACAATAGCAGTATCATAACAGTTCAGAAACTATTAAGCAATTTCAGTGATACAAAGGGTACCCAGGAAGAAATAATACAAGGCCACATCTTATAAGTGTGCCTATGTTGATGGCAGTTAATGACAAATAGAATGTTCAAGAGCCCAGTTATTGAGTTTTGACCAACTCAGAGAAGGAGAGGATTTCTATCCAAATAAAGAAATTGGAACACAAAAAGGATTGAACAATGAGGAAAGGCAAAAAATTCAAGAAAGTTGAAGACTATGTTGATGTACACTAGGAATACTACCAGCAAGGAAAGAGGGGCACTTCATGTGGCAAAAGTTTAGCACTGTACCATCACCATACCTGCCTTTTGGTTTACATAAGCAGCTGCTGTCAGTATTTTGGTCTACTTTACAGACCATGCCTTAAATGTCATGGATAGTATTGGTAATTCATGTATATTGTCGATCTGGATAGTTTTCTAAAGTTATCTCCCTCCTTGTTATTTGCCATCATTTGGCCCCATGGAAATATGATCAAGTTATAGCTGCTAAAAGCAACTTGAAAGAGGGCAGCTGATTAATACAGGTTTAACTACGTTGTGGACCATGCTAATAACAAAGTGCTGAAACCATCGCCAAAAACAGTGCTTTGTTTGAAACTACTTCGAAATCCAGTGTAGTAAAGTATTTAACTAGTTATACTATGCAACAGGTTCCCCTCACCTGTCAGGTTCAAGTGACATAATCACAGAGAGAAATGATAAAAGCTCCCGCCTCTACCATTTAACGATTGTACTTGAAAAAAGACACAGGTTTCTCCTATTGGTACTCCAAGGCCAACATGCACAATAAACCAAGTAATTTAAAAGAAACAGAGAAGTGCGTGTTCAATCTGAGTAGAATGTTGAATGCAAGCTCTCTGGTCCATACTAAATAGATAGCAAAACCAGATTCTATGGCTCCCCTTTGCAGCTCGCCCCAAAAAGGAGTTTAGGATCATATAACATGGACTCTACAATCTTAACTGAAGCTTGACAAGAAATGCTTCTGAACTCTCTGATAGTCAAATCCCAAATAAGCATATACAAAACAAAAGTTTTCTGCCACATCCATACAAAAATAAAGTATAATTCAAGGCAAGATGAAATCTTCAATCACTGAGATTATAAGAAAATATTCAATATCATGCCACTACAATAATTTGGCAAGCAGCATTACCACTATATGAAATCAGTTAGAAATACAAATAGTACAAGCTAAAATATAGTACTTACACCAATTTGCAACAAATCCTAAATCTAACAACAAAATTCGAATGTCATGGTTGTTCTGTGTTAACATTCTATTTTTTTTCTTATCCCGGGCTCTTCAATTCCTTATGGTGGTAGCTAATCATCACCACTGTTTAACTTCTTTGCATCTCAGTTGCTAATAGTAGATTCAGGTTGAAAATCTTATCATTTGACATATCTTTGTTACCATTTATACTATCCATTGCAGCAAATCAATAACCAGATGATTTAAGGGAATAAAAAAAAAACATTATAATGCATTTGACAGAAAATATAGAGTAAGTGTTATCCAATGACTGCATTCCAAAATTCTAAAACCAAATAAAATTTTAAAGAAATTCATTAATAAATTAAATTCTCAATACTATTTACATGGCATTCCACTCAACTTTTGAGCTACGAAAACAAAATAAATAGACCAAAAAGCTAACTAAGCAATTTCTAACCAATTAACTCCAAAGTTTCTCATCCAACCAATAAAAAACAGAAATTCTCATACCATAGAGGATCCATTGATAATTCAAGATGTTTCCTGTTTCATAACATCATCAGAAAGTGGAGCACCATTGTGAAGCAATTTCTGCACCTGAGGCCTCTCCTCCGCTCCCTCGTCAGCATTCCCAAACAACTGTTTCCTATAAACGTGATGCAATTGCCCAAACAACTCCTTCTTAATTGCCTCGAATGCCATATCCAATCTCTCCAACTGCTCCATAGCATTCTTATTGTACATAAACAATCCATAATACAACTCGAAACTATCCCCGGCTGTATTCTCCACTAAATCCAATAAAGTGTCGTACCCTTTGGTATTAATCGGCGACGAATCCAATCCAAACCTCTCCAACACTCTCCCCATAGTATGAGTAACAAACTGCGACCCTGCCGCATACCTATCATGCTCTGCACAGGTCATTTCAACCATTCTGCACCCTTCTTTGGCAAAAACATCAAGAAATCTCTCAACTCTACTAATCCTATCCTCCTCATTACCAATCCTAACTTTATCATAAACAAAAGGCAAACCAACCCAAGAAATTTTACCACTCTCAGGTCCAAACATGGGGTGTGTACACAAGATATCAAACTCAACAGGCAAATATTTCAACAAGATATTCTTAGCAAACTCTTTAACAGACAAAACATCGACAATAAGGGTACTACGTTTGAGCCTCTGAAATGGTAAAGTCTGAAGAACCTTCTCAGTGGAAAGAATGGAAGTGCATAGGATTACAACTTCTGGGTGGCTCTCGAAGAGATCATCTGGGTTGCTGTAGAAAGTAACGCCTAGGCTTTTGGCTATATCGGTGTAGTCGGCACGCGAGTACGCGAGGAGAGTGTGGCCTTGGCGAGAGAGAGTTTTGGAGAGGAACTGACCGAAGTTTCCGAAGCCCAAAATGGCGATTTTGAGGGATTGTGATTTGAGGTGTTGGGTGCGGAGGTGAGACTCGTAGTCGTACGGCTGGGCGGCGTCGAGAGAACGGATGCGGAGAGTATTTTTGAGAGGGATATGGAGAGAGAGGGACCGGGTGGAAGAGGAGGGGAAGGGATGGAAATGGAGGGAAAGGGGAGGGGAGAGAGTTTGCGGTACTGTTGAGATCAATGGGAGCATTTTTATGTAATTGTTGAAGAAAGAGAAAGGAGGAAGAACAAGGCCAGAGACTTTTTGGCTCTCTTTACCAGTTTCTGTTACATAGCACGGACGTTCGTGTGCTAGGCTAATTTTTTTTTCAAGGTACGAAAGATATCAAGTATATATTTAGAATTACATTCGTGACGATATTTTATGAAAATTTTATTTTTTTTATTTTAAAATAGTTTTTTTATATTTTTTTATTTTAATATGCTATGAAAAAAAATATTTTTTAAGAAATTAAAAATATTATTTTAATACACTTAAAAAAACACTTTGAAACAATCATTATTACATTTCTGAATATCTCTAAATAATATAAATATTTTTAAAAAATAATTATAATTGAAACTCAAGTAATTAACTTAACTAAAATAAGCTAAAATTAATTCAAATAACATCAATAAAAAATATAATGATAATAAATAAATTAAAAAATTAACAAAAAAAAAGATATAAAAAATACAAGGTTAGCATATAAATTTTTATTTTGGTCACGATCCTAAAATAATGATATCAAATACAAACTAAATAAAAATATAAAATTTAATTACTAAACATCTTAATATTAAAATACAAAACCAAAAAAATCAAATTATCTTCAATTAATCTTATAATGACTCGTCAATCATGTGGAAAAAACTATATTATCTTCAATTTCAAGTCATCAATCGGAAAAAAACTATATTATCTTCAATTTCAAGTTTATTGATTTTTTTTTCAAATGACAAAATAATAATTATACTATTATGATGAATATTCTCAATGCCAATCATTTTTTTTTTAACATGGATTGAATCCAATTAAAAAATTATATGAATAGTTTTATGAAATAGTTGTTTAGTTTTATTTATTTATTTATTTAAGAAAAATACCCACTTAAAATATATTTTCATTTATAGTCATTAAATGCATTAATACAAATTTCATGATCATGCAATGCAACCCACATATAAGATAAACAAATTCTAAAAAAAATAAAAAATTATGTTTAATAAAAATATAACATAATAAAAATATGTTAAAAAACAATAATATATATATATATATATATATATATTATGTCAATTTTGTTTTCTGACCCCAAGGAGATTATTTGAGAGTGATTTTTAATCTATTTTTTATTAAAATTTAATTTTTTAGTATTTTTTAATTATTTTAATGTAGTTATACCAAAAATAATTTTTTTAAAATAAAAAAAATATTATTTTAAAATAAAAAATTCTTAAAAATAACAACTATTACACTTTCATTCACCTTCTAAGAAAAATCCAATTTGTGTTATCAGAAAAAAAGAAGAAGCAGTCTCGTCTTCTATTTTTAACCTTCTTACCGAAGCCTAATTTTTTAATTCCCTTTACATCCTCCTTGTTTTTCATCTTCTTGTTTTTGTTTTGTTTTGTTTTTTTTTTTTTAATTTTAATATTTAAAATTAAGGGGAAAAGAATTAAAAGGGACAGTCAAAGGCCACTTCATTGAAAACCATCAAAAGAGCGCATCAGAACCAGAGGAATGCTCGAAAAAGGAAAAGAAAACTCTGAGGTCTCACTTTTCTCTCTGCTTTCTCTATTGAACATCCGTTTCAGGTCAAATTGAGCTCTCCATTCGATCCAATTCAAATGAGTAATCTATCAATCTCTCTCTCTATCCCTTTTATTTGATCACACACCGTCAATCTCCCTAACGTTTTCTCCTATTAATAATAGCTGATAAATTATTAAAATTACTACTACTACTACTATCATCATCATCATCATCTATCTGATTGGTTTCAACTGTAATTGATTTCTTATGCGTTTTGTCGGTTCAATTTATGACTGTTTATTGTTTTTATCTTTTTTTTTTCGGTTTCTGCTTGTTGCTGTTACATATGTCGAATTTAGTTAGCGTGCATTTTTTTTTTATTTTTTTGAAGGGGTGAATTCGATCCAATTTGATTCAGTTTCTGGAGTTTTAAGAGACGTTGTGATTGCAGATTGATAATATGAGTTTTTGGGTAGCTATGGAACTTGGATCATGATTTTATGGTTTGGCTGATGACAAAAAATGTGGGAAAAGAGGATAATTTTGAGATTCTGAAAGTGTTGATTTTTTTTTTTTAATTTGTGGACAAGGACCATGAGTTAATAGGACTAACGTAAATGAGTGTTTTTGATATGAAATTCAATCTGAAAATGCCATTCAATACAAGATTGTGACTCTTTATTTTTCCCCTGCCTGTTTGTCTTCTCACCTTTTCTTGGCGACTGAACCAAGGACTGATAAATTCTTTGAACTAGGTGGTTTAGAATGACCTTTATTTAAAAAACCTCAGCTTGATGTCTTTAAGAATTCTTGGTTTTGAATTGTATGAAGATTCATGTATGCTATGCTTGTCGTCATCATTAACTACAATAGAAAACTTGCGCAGATTGATATGGTGTGGGACTTTTGAGCCTAGCTTGTGCTGTTATTTAGTAATCCTGTTTTAAAGGTTTTACCTGCATGTGTATTTAAATTAAGATATGTAATCTGGAGTCTATAATTTTCATTTCCAAACTAATGTGTGTAACTTCTGATTTCCAGAAAAGAGTGATGGTTGTTGTTCTACTCACCTGATTGATGGAGATGGTACATTTAATGATACCGGATTAGAACATTTTATCAAGGAGGTGAAATTGGGGGAACGTGGCTTGTCATATGCTGTAGTCTCCATTATGGGCCCGCAAAGTAGTGGTATGCACTTTTTCAACGATATGTTAACCTTTGGTTTATTCTTCGTTGGTGTTGCTTATTTCAATTGGTTATAAGATTTTCATGCTGTGATTTGATTTACCATATCGCTTTACACTAGAAGTTAGAACTTATGATTCGTCTTGCAAAGAAGTAAAGGAAAGGTTTTGATTGGAGACTTGTGCTGCACTTTTTGGAACATGATCAACCTGGAATAATTAACAGTGAAAGGCATAGATGGTATTGTTAATGTGAATTTGAACTTTGTTCTATCTAGTTTTACAAAAGCTGTCTCTGGTTCTAGTTCAATTCAAGTTCCACTCCTTTTCCAATTTATATTTGCTAGAAATAAGTGATACTGATAATTTACTTCTGCCATACGGCTATGTTGTTTGAAGAGTTTGACATTGTTTTCTATGGAATGGACAGGGAAGAGTACGCTATTGAATAATTTGTTTGGTACCAACTTTAGAGAGATGGATGCTTTTAAAGGAAGGCACGTTCTTGCATTGGTCTCCAATTGGATGATCTTTTATAGCACTTTTTTTCTTGAACGTGGAAAGCTCTTTGGAATTGAGAAAGCCTGATAGGTTCCATTTCTTTTCAGGTCTCAAACCACTAGGGGAATTTGGATTGGCTAGATGTGCTGGTATTGAACCTTGTACTCTTGTAATGGATTTGGAAGGAACTGATGGAAGAGAACGCGGAGAGGTGCCTTTATTATCGGTTTTTGAAATAACTTTACATAAATCTCTCTCTCTCTCTCTCTCTCTCTCTATATATATATATATATATATAAAGTCTTGTGAGTTTTTTAGTTCTCTGTGATCCTTTTATACCTTGTTTAAAATGTAAATTCATTCTGTATTGCTCAGGTATGTTCTATAATTGGTCATGTTATGTTACCTTCTTAGATATTGAACTCTATCCCTCTGCTCCACATTCAAAACTTCTTTCATCATAGAATTAGTAAATTACTTTAACAAAAAATTGCTATGAAATTCTGAATCAGACAATCTGTAGATGATGGTGATTCTCATCTAGAACCTGCTTTGGCTCCCTTTTTAGTCATGAAGGCATCCTTGAGCTGCCTTCTTTGATTTTTTTGATGATTTATGAACATACGTCTCCCCAGTAGTCTACCAAAATGGTTTGTTGGGCATGGTTAGTAATTGACTTCATGCAGATATATAATTTGGAGCTGGTTGATTAAATTTTTTTCAATGTGGAACTGAAAATGCTGAGTACTACAATGGTAAAAATATTTTATATAGACCCTTATTGGATGTAAGTGACAATCCTCAAATCAAGGGTCAGAGAAATGGGTAGGATGGAAAGTTGTCCTTTTGTTATATATTAGCAAAAACTATCCCATATATTGACTACCATTGAGAGAAATTGCACATTAGCGGGTCTTTCCTGAAAGTGTTTTTTCTTCCCTTGAAGCACAAAATGGATCAGTATATTGGTGTTTGCTTTCTCTTATCTAGTGTTCTTCATTTCCTTTTTAGGATGATACAGCATTTGAGAAACAAAGTGCTCTTTTTGCCCTTGCTGTCTCAGATATAGTATTGATCAACATGTAAGATCTCTGTCTTGCACTGGACCTGACTTTTCACTTTTTTTTTTATAATGTTTTGGTTTTCCGTAATTTGTATACATAACCTATCTAAGAAATATTTATTTAGGTGGTGTCATGATATTGGTCGTGAGCAAGCTGCAAATAAGCTGCTTTTAAAGACTGTGTTTCAGGTAAACTTGTTTTGTCTGCAAACCTTCAACATGGATTTTTTAAAGTTTCCATGGTTTTGAACTTGATGGGTTTGTTTTCTCTCAGGTCATGATGCGATTATTCAGTCCTCGCAAAACAACTTTGATGTTTGTGATACGTGACAAGACAAGGGTGTGTTCCTCTCTCTTTAATGCTAATTAATGTTGTGGCTTGACTGTGCTTTTCTTTGTGTCAATTGTGTTGATCTTTGGCTGTTTACAGACACCTCTGGAGAATTTAGAACCTGTGCTAAGAGAAGACATTCAGAAAGTAAATGGAACCGTGCTTCCCTTCATATTTATTGAATTAAGGTATTGCCTTTAACCTTTTCCTCTTTTAACTGCAGATATGGGATTCTGTTCCCAAACCAGAAGCTCTCAAGGAAACTCCATTGAGTGAATTTTTTAATGTGAGATGTCATGTTTTTGTCTGAATTTATTTTGAAATGTCCTTTTCTAGAAGGTGGAAATGTGGAAGATTGATATTGACTTTGTGATATTTCTGATACATGATTGGCAGGTTGAAGTTGTTGCTCTTTCTAGTTATGAAGAAAAGGAAGAGCAATTCAAGGAGCAGGTAGGAAAAATATTTTTCTTGTGATCCTTACGCAATATCACAATACTGGACATCTTGTTATGTTCGCTTGCTTTTCTAAAATTTATTCTTGAAGAAAGAAGGATCCTGGGCATCTGATTTTCCCCCCTTGTTCCTCACTGTCTTTAGTGTTGCGTCCAAATTAAATGGATGTTAGTATTCAACCATTCCATTTCAAAGTCCTTCCATTGTCCCCAAGATTTAAATGTATCAAAATCCTTCCATTGTCTCCAATATTTAAATGGATCAAACTCCTAGTTGCCTATCATCTAGATTCTATTTTGTGATCTAAACATCAAGCTAGAACTTAGCTAGCATAACTTGTTATTTGATAGACTTCTTCCTGTCAATGAAGGTTGCTACTTTGAGGCAGCGATTCTTCCATTCTATTGCACCTGGTGGGCTTGCTGGAGATCGGCGGGGTGTAGTTCCTGCTTCAGGTTTCTCTTTCAGTGCACAGGAAATCTGGAAAGTTATTAAGGAGAATAAGGACCTTGACCTTCCTGCTCACAAGGTAATTTTGGAATATTTACTTAGCAGAGGCTTAAAGTGCATCCACGTTTTGTTAATATTATATATGATCTCCATATTCCTGACCACAAGTTAGTTTTGTGAATATTTACTTAGCAGGGGATTAGGTTAAGACATCCACATTTTGTTAATTGCATTTGCGATCCCCATATTCTTGCAGGTCATGGTTGCTACTGTACGCTGTGAAGAAATTGCCAATGAAAAATATAGTATTTTTGCTGCAAATGAGGTATATGGTTATATTGTATTCTGTTTTTTCTATCTTCCTTTCTCATTTCTACTTATCTCTAGATTTTGCCAAAGTGGCAAGTCTAAGCCTTGACACTGACCAAATAGGGTTTATTATATCTCCCGCAGGAGTGGTGTCAAATGGAAGAGGCTGTGCAATCAGATCCAGTCTCTGGATTTGGAAAGAAGCTTAGTGCAATTCTAAATTTTACTTTGTCTGAGTAAGTGTTTTTTCTCATTGTGTTATATAGAAATTTACAGTGGCTCTGCTACTGATGTTTTTTGGTCTGGGGATCACTTATTTTAAGTTCAAAGGTAGTTCTGCTTCATCTTTTGCTGCATCTTCAATTTTCTCTACTCTGTTATTATCTGGGAACCTTCTATTCAGTACTTGTTTTATGACTTAAATATCCTTTTAAAAATTTTATTTATTTGGTTAGCTTCAATAATGGCTTATCTAATTCTAGGTATGATGCAGAAGCTATCTATTTTGATGGAGGAGTAAGATCTGCAAAGCGAAAGCAGCTTGAGGAAAAATTGCTACAAGTAATCAATCATTTAAGATGTTCTTTATTAAATTTATTGTAGTTTTTTTGATTTGTGAAGAATGAGATATTGCCATAAAATTGAGAACTTAGGATATTGATTATTGAATTACAGTCAATGCCTGTCCATGTGGGACCGAATGCATGTTGATGTTGATATTTAAGTTAGTATTCTTTTGATTGAGTATAAATTTATAGCATGATCCTTTTATAGTTAAGGGAAATGGTCCCCAATAGTTACATTTATATTGGAACCAGATTCAAACTAATTTACATTAGCGCTCAGTTAATTTGAGCTGTATATTAGAATGCACGGAGGGAAAACCTTTAATGCCAATGCATGTGACTGCATAGGGACCACCAAAGGTCACTGGAGTAGTCCTTAGGGCATGACATTGAACCTTTTTATGCAATTGCTCTCTTATTACATTGAATCATTCAACTCAAAAAAAGTCAAGCTAGTTGTCAAGAAGGCCTATATATCATGTCAAGTTATTCCTTATGGCAGTGAATGTTGTGCGCTAAGAGCTGCTTGCACGTTAGAACATTGGATGTGTGAAATGCGAAGTATGATCTATAAGTGTACTGGGAGGAAGGTAGTGATGCACCTGATTGAGGTAAATTGAGGGAGTGCTGTTATAGTATGGCCATGCATAGATCTACAAAGGCATTGGTGTATAATGGTGATTGGCTTGAATTCCTTGGATTAAAGAAGGGATGGATAAAAAATGATGTGGGCTGAAGAGGTGAAAGTTGAACGAGGATATGGTATTAAAAACTATTAAAGCTTGTTTGTTCTCTTAACATAATGGATAATAACTTCCTTATTGCCCGCTTAATTAATTTGGTCTGAGGTTTGTTTCAGTTAGTGCTGATTTGAATGTCTGTCTTCTGCAGTATTTGTAGCAATTTCAACTGTTTTTCATATCAAGCTTGATATCAAATTTACAAATAACAAATCTGATTAGTTTTCTTCTTGTTGTTTGGTAGCTTATCCAACCAGCACATCAATCCATGTTGGGTCATTTAAGGTCTGGAACTCTTGAGAATTTCAAGGAAGCATTTGAGAAAGCTTTGAATGCAGGGGAAGGGTTTTCTTTGGCAGCTGTAACTTGCACTCAGAATTACATTGCTCAATTTGATGAAGGGCATGCAGGTAAGCCTAAGTGACTCAAACTCCTCTTGCCATTTGATTATTAGCTTGAATGATGTAGAAACAAGGCTTAGAAAACAAATCTTCCAAAGAAATAAACTTTAGCTCTCTTTATGTTTGAGGGGAAAAATATTGAATTGACTGTCACATGACTAAAAGCATAAGGATGGAATGATCAGCTATTTGGTTCTTCCATGTAACTGTTGAAAAATTAGCTTTACTGACTGGGTTCACTAAAGTATATCTTCTCGTTGATATATTCTAATCACAGATGCTGTTATTGAACAAGCAAACTGGGACACATCTAAAGTGAGGGATAAGCTTTGTCGTGATATAGATGCACATATTACTTCTGTCTGTGAGGCCAAACTCTCTGAACTTACTTCATCATTTGAGGTACAATATTCTAGGAGTTGCTTTTCTTGCTTCTTTGTGTGCCAGCCTCATTCTGTGACTGTTACTTCATCATTTGAGGTACAATATTCTATGAGTTGCTTTTCTTGCTTCTGTGTGTGCCAGCTTCATTCTGTGACTGTCTTCAATTGAAGATAAGTTAAGATTCTTGAGAAGCTGCTGGGAAAGAGTGGAAATCTTAAAACTAATATGAAGAAATGCTTAGGGAATTTAGTTGTGTTTGAAGTGTATATCAGATTTGTTTGAATTGTCCCTACCTTTCAACTAGGCTTTCATTATATATAGGAAAAGTAGTGCTGTTGTGCTGTACATAGTAATTACAAAGAGGAAATCTAGGAAGCTAAATATAGTAAGGTAAATTTCCTATTTAAGCATTTACAGCTGTGTGCTTGACTTCAGCCTTTTTATTGACATCCCCCCTCAAATTGATGCGGGCTTATCCATAAGCATCAATTTGGTCGTAAGAAAATGATGACGTTGTCGTGTGAGAGTCTTGGTAAAAACATCAGCCACCTGAAGGTTGCTGGACACATGTGGAAGTGATATAGTTTGAGCTGCAAAGGCATCACGAATGAAGTGGCAGTCCACCTCAATATGCTTCGTGCGCTCATGGAAGATAGGATTGGCGGTAATGTGTATAGCACTTGTATTATCGGCAAAAAGAGGAGTAGGAGCGCACTGCTGAAAACCAAGCTCAGCAAGGAGCCCGTGGAGCCAGATGATTTCGGAACAAGCTTGGGACATAGCCCTGTATTCAGACTCAGTAGAAGACTTGGAAACACGGTCTTGTTTCTTGCTCTTCCAGGAAATAAGTGCAGGGCCAAGGAACATACACCAACCAGTAGTTGAACGCCGAGTGTCAGAACACCCGGCATAATCAGCATCACTATAAGCAATAAGATTAAGAGAAGTACCAGCAGGATAGCAAAGTCCTCTTTGAATTGTGCCATGAACATAACGAATTATTCTTTTAACAGCAGCCATATGGAGGTGCCTCGGAGAAGCCATGAATTGACTAACCTGTTGTACTGCATAAGAGATATCAGGTCTAGTGTTTGTAAGATAGATCAAGCTGCCCACGAGTGTACGATATGCTGCCGGGTCTGATAATAAATCACCCTCATCTTTGCATAGCTTGAGATTAATTTCCATTGGAGTATCAAGGGGTGGCGAATTCTGGAGACCAGCAGCTGTCACCAAGTCCATGGCATACTTGTGTTGGGATAAAAATATGCCATGTGAACCAGCATGAATCTCTAGACCAAGAAAATATGTTAGTGTAGTCTTTGCAGGTCAATAATTTTCATGTTTGTCACTTTGTTTCACACATTATGGATTTTATATGTTGTGAAACCTTGTTAGAGGCTGACTTATTATTAAAAAAGTTGAGAATGATTGATGACAGTGGTTGCATGGTTCAGACTTGCACACCAAAAATTTTATACATGCTAAAAAGAATTCTTGGACCACCTGCAGGTTAAGCTAAATGAGGCATTATTAGGAACTGTGGGAGCTCTTTTAGATGGAGCTACTAGTGAGACATGGCCAGCCATAAAAAAACTTCTGCAGCGTGAGACAGAATCAGCTGTTGCTGGGATCTCTAATGCACTCTCTGGTTTTGACATGGACAAACAATCCAAGGTCAAAATACTTACAAGTTTGGAGAATTATGCAAAAGGTGTAGTTGAGGCAAAAGCAAGGGAAGAAGCTGGAAGTGTCCTGATCCTTATGAAAGAAAGGTACCAACCCCTTGCATTTTTCCAATTAAGTTATTTTTATTGTTTCATATCCATCTTTTGGAGTGTGAACGTAAACTTTTCATGCAGGTTTTCAATATTGTTTAGCCATGACTCTGATTCAATGCCAAGGGTTTGGACTGGAAAGGAAGACATTCGAGCAATTACCAAAACTGCTTGCTCTGCAGTATGATGAATACATATGTCAGCAAATATTGAATCTTAAGTTTTGTTTTGCTTTCGGATGTCAACTAATCAATTTTTAAAACTTTTCCAGTCCTTGAAGTTGTTATCTGTAATGGCTGCAATCCGTCTGGATGATGATGTTGATAATATTGAGACTACACTATCATCTGCTTTGATGGATACAAAGAACAATGCTGCTGTTAAAGACAGAAGTATCACAACATCTGACCCTCTGGCATCAAGCTCTTGGGAAGAGGTGGCTTTTTCTTATTCCTGAGCCTTTTCCTGGTGCAGCCTATGATAAGATTTCTTTAATTATCCTTGTTACTATCATAGAAAGGGTACGTAATCAATTATTCAAGAAATGAATTTTTAGAGACCAAAATACTAGATCAGTTTTCTAGGATAAATTGTTTGGAACTTGGGAAATTTCTTTTAATTTTTTTGCTACTCTATGAACTTTTTTTTATCAATTTACAGATGGTGTTTGCATGAATTAGGTCTTCAATTCTAATTGGCTGTTTTTATGCTATTAATTTGATCAACAAATTTCCCTAATTCTGCATTTCCAGAACATAGTGGTGGGACTTGTGATTGTGGATCCCCTAGTGCACACATAGATATATAGCGCCACAAAGGTGTCTGCTATACCTATTTAGAAGATATTTGTTGGATATCTACAAATGCATCTCTTTGGGAATTGCATGATGGACATTATAACCACGTGCTGGCACCAGAGTATTAATCATTGCTTAAGATCTCTCCCTCTATTTGCATGTGCCGACGCTAGTGGCATCTTCTTCACCATAAAGCATGTTTTATACCTGGATTTGGTTTTTCTACTGCAGATTCCATCCTCAAGGACATTGATCACACCTGTCCAGTGCAAATCTTTGTGGAGGCAATTCAAGTCTGAGACAGAGCACGCTGTCACCCAGGCCATTTCTGCTCAGGTACAGTATCCTTACATATATCATTATGTATGCAAATGTATTTTTATCTTTTTACATAGTGGTCAGATTACGATTGTCAACATATAGACAGAAAATAGTGCACTCTTCTCTTTGCACTTCTGTGCTTCATGTTTACTGAATTGTGCCTGGGACAAGGCTTGTCCAAAGAAATAAAATTTGAGATCCTAGTTCCAGCTGGTCAGTTGCATGAAATGCTGAACATTTAGTGATATCTGGATATTAAGAGTTTAGAGGTAGCAACATGCTACAGGATGTGGCTGGTGCAGTGCAAAAAATATACGACCAGGCTTCATATCATGGCCTTGGATAACTGTATAAACACCAAAATTGGAAATAAAGTATTGTCACTGTACTGAGCAATTTAATGGCTTTACATTCTGCTTTGCAGTCAAAACACTTATGGTGCTGCGTCGAGTGTTCTATGTGTCATAAATGTTACATTACTAATTCTTGGAATTCAATTATTGTGCCATTATGGTTGAGATAAATGGGTAAATGAACACACTGTTCGTGTGGATGCTTCATTGATTTATCCTTTGTTTTTTAGGAAGCCCACAAACGTAGTAACAACTGGTTACCACCCCCATGGGCAATCATTGCCTTGGTTGTGCTGGGATTTAACGAGTTTATGACTCTTTTGAGGTAACATGGCTGTGGAATTAATTTTTTCGGTGTTAGATTATATCCCTTGTTTGCTGATATTATTTACTTTGGCATTCTTTTTGGTGGCAGAAATCCTTTGTACGTGGGTGTTATCTTTGCCCTTTTTCTACTCATTAAAGCCCTATGGGTGCAGTTAGACATTTCAGGCGAATTCCGCAATGGTGCTGTAAGTGTCAAACCACTCTCATTTTTGGTCACTATTCCACGCACATCTTATTTTTAACAAATCCCTTTAACCCTTGAAACTAGCATCTTAATGGAGACCATCAAACTTTCCATACTAGCTTTTAAAATTTCATGCTTGTTCAAATTACTTGTGAGCGTGCTTTCTAAACCCGTGGTCGATATGCATACAGCTTCCTGGGCTTCTTTCTTTATCTACAAAGTTCCTTCCCACTATTATGAATCTTATCAGAAGACTAGCAGAGGGGCAGAAACCCATGACTACAGATCCTCGGAGAAACCCTGCTCTAGCATCAAAAATTTTTCAGAATGGATCAAGCTCGTTTAGTGATTCCTCATCAAGTGCTTCCTCTGGCATAACTTCGCCAAAAGAAGGGAATGAGTACTCGAGCACCTTAAAAGACGACTAGGTGAAAATAGCTATCTTATCACAAAGCATTCCTGCTCGCATTATTGTGGGTTGTTGCATGTGTGCATGCATGGTCCTCGATTTTCAACTCTGCAAGCATGTGAGAGGAACAGATTTTGAAGGCATGAATTTTTGTGCTAGTGCCGCATACAGTGAGAAAGCAAGCCCAGCCTCCAATTAGTCTGTGCTAGTGCCGCATACAGGGGGGGTTGGTTTATTGTGAGAAAGCAAGCCCAGCCTCCAATTAGTTCTTATGTCTGAAGCCGAAGTAAATAATTTTGTCCCGTGAGAATTGTAATGCTGTATATGCTTCCATTTTGCTTCTCTTTTTTTTTTTCTCTCCTATTTCAAAATTGGGGAAAAACCGAGGGCAGTGGATTTTGGAACAGGAAAACGAATATTGGTTTGCTGGATATGCGTTTTGCATCTTTTTATATATTATTTTGCATGGAAAGATCAGATCAGGTTAGTATCCTTCAGTTGATTCGGAAGTCGTTGGAATACGAAAATGGAGTGTTGCTAAAAAAAAAAAAAACTTTTTAATTACATCTGTTGTCCAATATAATTTTAAGGAAAAAGCAAAAAGAAAAGAAAGGCTATGCTCGTAGCCTAGGATGTCTAGCAAGGCAACGCCTGGGTTCTTGTCTTTTAAGAACCTCCAAAGTGGTTGTAATGATTAAAGCCTCAAAAAGATAGGTAATCGTTCTTCATTCGCTCGAAATTCAGCCATGGCGTCCAGCTGAAATCTCTTCATCATTGTCTTCAAATATTTTGGTCGTATGCAGAAATTTTTTTTCAATTTGGGGAATCTGATTTCCTGGTATTGGGAAACTGCCAGCCACCTAGTTTTTAGCCTGCGACAGCACCCTGCCTGCATTTATTGCATGGGCGGGTCATTTTCACACTTTTATAGTGGTGAAGGGCTGCTTTATTTTCTTCACCTTCTTTATTTAGCATCCTGTTGCCCCCCTCTCTCTCTCTCTCTTCAATCATGAGCTAATTGCCCCCCTCTCTCTCTCTCTTCAATCATGAGCTAATTTGTCCAAAACAATAATAATAATAATAATTACGTACCTGGCTGAGCTCTACTGGACCGCAGGACACGAAGACCATGGATGCCTTGACTTTGAGGAATTGTTTTTTAGTTAAACAACACGGCTTCAAGAAAATTAGCAGGGAATGATACAATTTGAAAAGTTTGAAATAGTATAGTTGGTAAAGAACTGGTATTAAAAATTGTGTTGGTTTAATAACTGTTATTATTGAGAATAATGGTTTAAATACAAATTATGATTCAAAATCATGGTTTTAATGTAATTATTATTTTTAATAGTGGTTTCCAGCAACTATAATTTAGAATTCTAGCTTATTAATAAAATCACAATTTTAAACCGTATTTATAGTATATTTATAAACATTCTTTTTTTTTACTCCATGGTCCCCATTATGAAAAGAAAAATACTCTAGAAATCAATAACAAACTCAAGAGAAAACATCTTTCAATTACGCAAAATACCATCCAACCCTTCACCAAAAAATTAAAATCATCTTTCTCTTATCTCATCGAGTATTTCTATTATTTTTTATTGTAAATTGCTAGCCTAAGCTTCTATGTCTAGCCTCTCTGTTGCCATAATTGGTGGAATTGCCACCTACATATTATAAAAATAAGGTAAAATATTAGCATTGTTTGTTAGTTTGAGGGTTTAATTATATAATTGATATATTTTATTTTTTGATTTAATTAGGTATTTGTGTTGTGTTTGATAATTAGATAATTTTAGGTTTTGAATATTGTAATTATGTGTTTTTAATATAATTGATGGGATTTATGGAATCAATTATGCTTGAATTAGAAAAATTAGAGTTTAAATTGATTATTAGGTTAGTTGTCATATTTAATTATATTGTTTGAATTGATATAAATTTAATTTTAATTGATGCAATTAGACTAGGGTTTGCTATAAGTTTTTGTAAAAAATATCATAATTGTAGATTTTATTCAATTGAGATCATTTTTTTATTTAATATTTAATTTTCATAATTTAATTTTTAATTGTAACATTATTCAATTGATTAGTTGTAAAAATTATATGTTGTAAAAATTATTGTAATTGAATTTTTGAAATTAATTATTGTTTTATTGGTATTATTATGGTCTATGTAATAGTAATTTGTGTTTGTATTGAATTGTGAGATAACAAACTTAAGAGAAAATATCCTCCAATCACCCAAAACACTGTCCAACCCTTTACCAAAATATCAGAATCATCTTCCCTTATCTCCATGAGTATTTCTACTATTTTTTTGTTGCGAGCTGACACGACTAAAAGATTGATGTCCCTTTCATAGCTCAGGTGTCGGTTATACCATACATTATGGGCTATGAAAGTGCCAAGCATTTGTTGTACCAAGTGTTATATAACATAAATCAAGATTAGTCATTTAACAAGCAAAGTATTAAAGAGTGAACAAGATAGCAAATATAAAACATGTTAGTATCAAACATTAAAGTCCATATTAAGTTTACATTATACTTATTCTTACACCATTAGTGTAACCTTTTCACCTTGACATAATTAACTTAGCTAGACATAATGAAAGAAAGCAAAATAGATAAACAAAATAAGAACATAAAAGTTAACTAAGTAAAGGAAAGGAAATGAAAGGCATAAACTTAATATTAATGAAAACAAAGCATAAAAAATACAAAGAGAGAAAGGAAGAGCATGATCTTGATCTGGAAATCAAGATGCCTAAATGCATGGCAAATGCCTCCTTTTATAGGCCAAAAATGGGAACTATTGATTTGATGACTAATTGATAAGTGGGTGACCAACTTTTGACTTGGTGACAATCCTTATCTTCTCTTGTCTGCCCAAAACGTCATTGATAACGTCAAAATTGGAGCCAGTTGTAAACATGAAAGTTGTAGGCAATTGTCTCAGCTTTCTTGTGTAAAAACTTCAGCTCATTTGGACTTCTAGAACTCTAGATATGGCCAAAATACCGAACAGTGCTCGGGCTGGAAGACAGATTCGGGCTTCTTTGTTGTTGCTACAATTTGGACTTGATAATGGCCTTTTTAGATCTTGGGCTCCATATGAAAGTTGTAGGCCTATGTCTTACCTTTCCATCCATATAAATTGGACCTAAATCTGAGATATATAGCTCTAGATATGACCCAATTACCGAACAGTGTTCCGGTTTGGATTGCACCGACATCTCTTTTCTAAGTTTGGCCATCTCTTTATCCTTGCAATTTAAGTTCTTCAAGTCATCAATCAATCCTTTCATTTATGTGATAGGCCTGCATTAAAAATAGATATTTACCATAAATTATAGGTATCTTATATTATTAGATACATTATTATAAAACATATTTTAGTTAAGGAGTTATTGATATTTCAAGTGCAAAATGATGATATAAAACCATGATAAAAATGCACTTTTAAGTACTAATCACGAGCCGCCAGCCAAAGCTTCTATGTCTAGCCTTTCTCTTGCCATAATAGGTGGAATTTCCACCTACACATCATAAACAAAGGTAAAACATTAGCATCTGTTAGTGTGATGGTTTAATTATAGAATTGATATATTTTGTTTTTTGATTTAATTAAGTATTTGTGTTGTGTTTGGTAATTAGATAATTTTAGGTTTTGAATGTTGCAATTATGTGTTTTAATATAATTGATAGGATTTATGGAATCAATTATGCTTGAATTAGAGAAATTAGAGTTTAAATTGATTATTAGGCTAGTTTTCATATTTAATTATATTGTTTGAATTGATATAAATTTAATTTTAATTGATGCAATTAGACTAGAGTTTGCTATAAGTTTTTGTTAAAAATATCATAATTGTAGATTTTATTCAATTGAGATTATTTTTTTATTTAATATTGAATTTTTATAATTTATTTTTTAATTGTAACATTATTCAATTGATTAGTTGTAAAAATTATATGTTGTAAAAATTATTGTAATTGAATTTTTGAAATTAATTATTGTTTTATTGTAATTATTATGGTCTACGTAATAACAATGTGTTTATATTGAATTGTGAGATAACAAACTCAAGAGAAAACATCCTTTGATTGCCTAAAACATTGTCCAACCCTTCATCAAAACACCAGAATCATCTTCCCCTTATCTCCATGAGTATTTCTACAAATTTTTTGTTGAAAATCGCCAACCCAAGCTTTTATGTCCAGCCTCTCTGTCGTCATAATCGGTAGAACTGCCAGCTACACATCACAAACAAAGGTAAAACATTAGCATTGTCTGTTAGTTTAATGGGTTTAATTATTAAATTGATATATTTTGTTTTTTGATATAATTAAGTATTTGTGTTGTGTTTGATAATTAGATTATTTTAGATTTTGAATGTTGCAATTGTGTGTTTTTAATATAATTGATGGGATTGATGGAATCAACAATACTTGAATTAATGAAATTAGAATTTAAATTGATTATTAGTTTAGTTGTCATATTTATTATATTATTTGAATTGATATAAATTTAATTTTGATTGATGCAATTAGACTAGAGTTTCCATTAAGTTTTTGTAAAAATTATCATAATTGTAGATTTTATTCAATTGAGATCATTTTCTTTTTATTTAATATTCAATTTTCATAATTTATTTTTTAATTGTAACATTATTCAATTGATCAGTTGTAAAAATTATTGTAATTGAATTTTTGAAATTAATTATTGTTTTATTGCTATTATTATGGTCTATATAATAATAATAATTTGTATTTATATTGAATTATGAGATAATTTATTTTTGATGAAATGAGTATTTTTATTTTACAGAATATGTTTTCAAACTTTTTTATATTGTGTTATGGTTATACTATTGTTCCTGCTATGAATGTTGTAATATTGTAACTATTTGTTATTTTTTATAGGCTAATTATCATGTTGATTTTGAAGTTATCTTACATATTATACATTTTCATACTTAGTTTATATAAACATGATTTAATATCGTTAATTAATAAATAAACATGAGAACAGGTTGTTTAAAATTTCAAATCAACCATTAACTACTTAAAAAATGTACATAAAAAAAAACTATCTTTAAAAAACAAATGCATTAATTTATTAATATAATTAACAAATAAAAATGATGTTAAAATAGCTTATGTTTCAATTATAGGTTTGAGGTTTGGTAATTTATGGTTTTGTTTGGCCATTGGTTGTGGTGGTTTAGACTCTGTAGTTTTGTTTGAACGTTGATTGTGGTCGTTTAGACATTATTTTATGTAAAATTTTAGGGTGGGCTATGCTATTTGACATAACCATTACTAATAATAGCAGTTGGTTAACAGTTGTAAACATCCGCTATTGTCATTAGCGGTTGTTTAATATAACCGCTATTATTATTAGTGGTTGTTAATATAATTGTGTTTTTCCAATAGCGGTTGAGTAAAAAATATGATATTTCCCAAATATTTTTCTCCCTTATGCTACTTCTTAATATTTTGATTAAACCATGCTAGTTTGATAAAAGACCCACTTTTGAGACCCCTCATCAAACAATCAAGGTCAGAATAGTGCTAAAAATTGTTGGTTAGATTCAAAACACTAATCATTCTTCACATGGAAGGGTGTCGAGTAAATCGTGCGTTATATGGATGTCCTTATTAGGATCAAATAATAATATTTTTTAGCACCGTTGGAGGTAGTGGGTGGGCGAGACCTAGCACCTTTAACATATCAATGACAGAATCGAGACATGATGTTTAGAGGGTGATTTATAATTTGTAAAACTAATGACCGATGGAAAAGTAATCATGTTCTAAAAAATCTAAATAGTTTATGAACAAAGTATATATATTGGATAATCGATTAATCTTTTGATTTTAGCATTCTAATCTCTTTTTTTTCATGGTGGCCGGTAGTTGGTACATGGTACATGATAGGCCATGGTAACTAGTGCCTGATACCTATAAAAAATCTTTTTTGATAGATTTAGAGACGGTTAGATGCTTAAATAAGCATAATTTTTTTAAAAAAGAAAATTATATTATAGAGAGAGATACTTTGAAAATAAATATGCAATAGTGATTAGTACTTAAAAGTGCATTTTTATCATGGTTTTATATCATCATTTTGCACTTGAAGTATCAATAACTCCTTAACTAAAGCATGTTTTATAATAATATATCTAATAATATAAGATACCTTTAATTTATGGTAAATGTTCATTTTAAATGCAGGCTTATCACATAAATGAAAGGATTGATTGATGACTTTAAGAACTTAAATTACAAGGGCAAAGAGATGACCAAAATTAGAAAAGAGATGTCGGTGCAATCCAAACCGGAACACTGTTTGGTAATTAGGTCATATCTGGAGCTCTAGATCTCAGATTTAGGTCTATTTTATATGGATGGAAAGGTAAGACATAGGCCTACAACTTTCATCTGGAGTCCAAGATCTAAAAAGGCCATTTTCAAGTCCAAATTGTTGCAACAACAAAGAAGCCCGAATCTGTCCTCCAGCTCAAGCACTGTTCAGTATTTTGGCCATATCTGGAGTTCTAGAAGTCCAAATGAGCTGAATGTTTTACACAAGAAAGCTGAGACAATTGCCTACAACTTTCATATTTTCAAGTGGCTCCAGGTTTGACGTTATCAATGACGTTTTGGGCAGACAAGAGAAGATAAGGATTGTCACCAAGTCAAGATTTGGCCACCCACTCATCAATTAGTCATCAAATCAATAGTTCCTAATTTTGGCCTATAAAAGGAGGCATTTGCCATGCATTTAGGCATCTTGGTGTTCAGATCAAGATCATGCTCTTCCTTTCTCTCTTTGTATTTTTTAATGTTTATGCTTTGCTTTCATTAATATCAAGTTTATGCCTTTCATTTCCTTTCCTTTACTTAGTTAACTTTTATGTTCTTATTTTGTTTATTTATTTTGCCTTCTTTCATTATGTCTAGCTAAGTTAATTATGTCAAGGTGAAAAGGTTACACTAATGGGGTAAGAATAAGTATAATGTAAACTTCATATGGACTTTAATGTTTGATACTAATCTGTTTTGTATTTGTTATCTTGTTCACTCTTTACTACTTTGCTTGTTAAATGACTAATCTTGCTTTATGTTGTATAACACTTGGTACAACAAATGCTTGACCCTTTCATAGCCCATAATGTATGGTATAACCGACGCCTGAGCTATGAAAGGAACTTGATTTGTTGTTAACATAAGTTATAATCATGAATGCTTGACGAGATTTACAAGTACTAGCATTAATCGAATAAGATGACTAATGTAATCATGTTAACAATCTATAATCTAATTGGAACCTCCTTTGTGTGTGGTCTCCAATTGAATAATAAGAGTTTATACTATACTTGTTTGACATACCATTAGTGGAATCTCTAACCTTGATATTTGTTATTATTATTGTTTAATCCTTACATTAATTTTCCATCTCCAAGTTCTCATCATCATCTTCTTCTTCTCTTTCTTTATTATTATTATTATTATTACTATTACTATTACTACTACTACTACTACTACTATTATTATTATTATTATTATTATTATTATTATTATAGTTATTATTGTTATTGTCATTGTTATTATTGTTATTACTATTATTATTGTTGTTGTTGTTATTATTATTGTTGTTGTACTATTGTCGTTTATAATTTGTACAATTAACCTCCCTGTGGTTCGACCCTAGTCTTGCCGGGTTATTTATTACTTCGACACTCCTGCACTTGGGAGAAGACATCAATCTTTTAGTCGTGTCATGTTTTTGGCGCCGTTGCCGGGGAGGTAAGTTTTGTATAAATTATAATATTTATTTTATTTTTTCTTTTCACTTTTCTTGTATATAACTTTGTTTCTTTTCTCTTGTTTCTTCTTCTTTTGTTTTCTTTTTCCTTTTATTCTATTCCTACACGTGCATGAGAGTGTGGTCACGTACATCAAGTGGTAGACTTTGTAGGGTATCCTCATCATTTTTAGAAAATATGGCCGAAGAAGATAATCAATCACTTCATAATGAGAATAATCGTGCTAGAACACTTAGAGACCACATGAATCCCATAAGAACAAGTGCACCATCATGCATAGTTTTTCCTCCCGATGCATCTCATTTTAATTTTAAACTAGGCATTATTCAACTTTTACCTTCTTTTCATGGCTTAGAATTGGAAAATCCATACTTGCATTTAAGGGAATTTGAGGAGGTCTGCAACACATATAAGAATTTAAATTATAGCATGAACACCATCAGATTAAAGCTTTTTCCTTTTTCATTAAAAAATAAAGCTAAAACATGGCTACAAAATTTAAGACCAGGATCCATTCGTGCTTGGGATGAAATGCAACAACAGTTTTTAAAGTAGTTTTTCCCATCTCATAGAACAAACTCTTTCAAAAGACAAATCACCACTTTCACTCAAAAACCAGGAGAAACATTTTACCAATGTTGGGATAGGTATCGAGACTTGCTTAGTACTTGCCCTTATCATGGTTTTGAAACATGGAGATTTGTTTCATATTTCTATGAAGGGTTAACACCTAAAGATAGGCAAATGGTTGAATTGATGTGCAATGGAACTTTTGAAGATAAAGACCCTGATGAAGCAATGGAGTACTTATGAGGCACTGAGTAAAACTCAACCAATGTTGGGATAGGTATCGAGACTTGCTTAGACTTGTTAGCTGAAAATGCTCAAAATTGGGACACCGCGGATACTTATGAGGCACTGAGTAAAACTCAACCTCATACATCTAGTGGAGGTATGTACAACCTTAGGGAAGATCATGACCTTCAAGCCAAGTTTGCATCTTTAGCTAGAAAAGTCGAGGCACTAGAATTGAAAAAGAGTGGTAAATTAAAATTTGTTGAAAACATTGTGTGTTAAATCTGTGAAACAAATGAACACTCAACCAATGATTGTCCAACCTTGCCTTCTTTTAAGGAATGTCTCCATGAACAAGCCCATGCTTTAAACAGTTTCCAAAGGCCCAACCACAACCCATACTCCCAAACATACAACCCTGGTTGGAGAAATCACCCAAATTTCAGTTGGAAGAGTGAGAATAACAATGCACAAACTTCACAACCACTGTTTCAAGCACACTACAATTTCCAAAATTCTCATGGATATGCACCTCCTTATGCTCCACCTCCTAGAAGAAATCTTGAGGAAACATTGCATGCATTCATTGAAAAGCAAGAGACAATCAATACCCAACTTGCTCAAAACATGACAGATTTTAAAGATACTCTTGCAAAATTAACATCTGCTCTCAGTTTCCAAGAGAAAGGTAAGTTTTCATCTCAACCATAACAAAATCCCAAGGGGCAATACAATGCAAATGCAAGTAGTTCTGGAAGCCAACATATGGATCAAGTCAAATCAGTCACTCCTCTGCGCAGTGGTAAGGTAATTGAAAAACCCTCTCTTGAACCTTATGAGAAAGATGATGAGTCAATCTATGAGGGTAAGGAAGGGGATGAATCTGAAAATTGCAAAGAAACGACTGATTCTCTGCCAGCACTTCCATTTCTTCAAGCCATGACCAAACAAAGAAAAGTCAATCATAACTCTAAAATCTTTGAAACTTTCAAACAGGTAAGGATCAATATACCTTTGCTGGATGCTATTAAACAGGTTCCTTCCTATGCTAAATTTTTAAAAGATCTATACACTGTGCAGAGGAAATTGAATGTGAAAAAGAAAGCCTTTTTAGCCGAACAAGTAAGTGCTATTCTTCAGAATAATAATGCTTTGAAATATAAAGACCCTGGTTGTCCTACAATTTCTTGCTTTATTGGAGAGCATAAAATTGAAAGAGCCTTACTTAATCTTGGTGCTAGTGTGAATTTACTTCCATATTCAGTTTTTTAGAGTCTCAATCTAGGTGAGTGAAAACCAACTTCTATATCTCTTTTACTTGCCGATAGATCTGTAAAAGTGCCTAGAGGAATAATTGAAGATGTGTTAGTACAAGTCGATAAATTCATTTATCTTGTGGATTTTATTGTCTTGGACACAAAACCTATTGAAGCATGTAATTCATTTCCTGTTATTTTAGGACGTCCATTTCTTGCAACTTCTAATGTATTGATTAATTGTAGGAATGGACTGATGAAGCTATCATTTGGAAACATGACATTGGAGATGAATATTTTCAACATTTGCAAGCAACCTAGAGATGATAATGATTTACAGGAAGTGGACTTTACTGAAAAATTAATTCATGATCAATTTCCAACCACTTCCAGTGAAATTAAGATTGATGAATCTGATGATTTGCAAATGATTTATTTTCAGGAAGAATCAAAGACAAGTAATTGGAGGCCATAAATTGCGGAATTGCCACCACGATCAATTAAGTCCATACCTTCAAGTGTTCAACCACCAAAACCTGATTTGAAGCCCTTGCCATCCAATCTCAAATACTCATTTTTGGGAGAAAATGAAACTTTTCCGGTAATAATCTCTTCCAAACTTAATGCACATCAAGATGGTAAGTTATTACAAACTCTGAAAATGCACAAAAATGCATTAGGATGGACCATAGCTGATATAAAAGGAATTAGTCCTTTGATTTGTACACACAGAATTTATTTAGAGGAAAATGCTAAACCCTCTAGAGAAATGCAACGAAGGCTAAATCCTAATATGAAAGAAGTAGTGAAAAATGAAGTCATTAAGGTTCTAGATAATGAAATCATTTATCCTATTTCTGACAGTAAATGGGTAAGTCCTACCCAAGTTGTATCCAAGAAATCTGGAGTCACTGTGATAACAAATGAGAACAATGAGTTAATTCCCACTAGAACTGTTATTAGTTGGCGCATGTGCATTGACTATAGGAAACTTAATTCAATGACTATAAAAGATCATTTTCCTTTACCTTTCATGGATCAAATCCTAGAAAGAGTTGCAGGTCATGAATTTTATTGTTTCCTAGATGGCTATTCGGGTTACAACCAAATTGAAATTGCATTGGAAGATCAAGAAAAGACTACTTTCACATGTCCATTTGGTACTTTTGCATATCGAAGGATGCCTTTTGGATTATGTAATGCACCAGCCACATTTCAAAGATGCATGCTTAGTATATTTAGTGATATGGTTGAACATTTTCTTGAGATTTTCATGGATGGTTTTTCTGTTTTTGGCGATTCATTTGATGATTGTTTGACTAACCTAGAAAAGGTTTTGACCAGGTGTGAAGAGAAGAATCTTGTGCTGAATTAGGAAAAATGTCATTTTATGGTAACAAACGACATTGTACTTGGTCACATTGTTTCATCAAAAGGAATTGAGGTTGACAAATCTAAAATCGAGTTAATTGCAAACTTGCCAACACCAAAATCTTTTAAAGATGTTAGATCATTCCTAGAACATGCTGGTTTTTATAGAAGGTTCATCAAAATTTTTAGTGTAATATCTAAGCCTTTAAGTAACCTTCTAACAAAGGATACTATTTTTGAATGGAATGAACATTGTGAAGAAGCCTTTGTTAAACTTAAAAACTTGCTTACTTGTGCTCCTATCATTCAACCTCCCGATTGGTCATTACCTTTTGAAATAATGTGTGATGCTAGTGATTATGCCGTAGGTGCTGTTTTGGGACAAAGAAAAGATAAGAAACCTTATGTAATTTACTATGCAAGTAAAACTTTAAATAGTGCTCAAATGAATTATACCACCATTGAAAAAGAATTACTTGCAGTAGTATTTGCATGTGAAAAATTCAGATCTTATCTTGTTGGCTCACCTGTTATTGTTTTTAGTGATCATGCAGCATTGAAATATCTTCTTTCTAAGAAAGATTCTAAGGCTAGATTGGTGCGGTGGATTTTATTACTTCAAGAATTTGATATCACAATCAAAGATAAGAAAGACAGCGAAAATGTTGTCGCAGATCACTTGTCAAGATTGACAACAGATTCGAAAACTGACATCACACCAATCGATGACTATTTTCCTGATGAATCTTTACTTTCTGTCTCTACAATGCCTTGGTTTGCTAATATTGTCAATTTTCTTGTTTCAGGACAATTGCCAGCTCATTGGAGTACCCAAGATAAAAGAAATTTCTTGAACGAAGTGAAGAACTTTTATTGGGATGATCCTTATTTATTCAAATATTGTCCTGATCAAATATTTCGAAGATGCATTCCTGACAATGAGGTAAGTAGTGTCATTAAATTTTGTCATTTTGAGGCATGTGGGGGTCATTTCTCGTCAAGAAAGACAACTGCAAAAATCTTACAAAGTGGATTTTATTGGCCCACCATGTTCAAAGACTCACATGCATTCTGCAAGTCTTGTGAAAATTGTCAAAAGTTGGGATCTATTTCCAAACGTCACATGATGCCTTTAAATCCTATTATTGTTATTGAGATCTTTGACTGTTGGGGTATAGATTTCATGGGTCCATTCCCTCCATCATTTGGTTTCTTATACATATTAGTCGCAGTAGATTATGTTTCAAAATAGATAGAGGCAATTCCAAGTCGAAACAATGATCACAAAACAGTGATAAAGTTTTTGAAAGAAAATATTTTGAGTCGATTTGGAGTCCCTCGAGCCATAATAAGTGATGGTGGAACACATTTCTGCAACAAGCCATTTGAGTCTTTAATGAAGAAATATGGAATCACACACAAAGTTGCCACCCCTTATCACCCTCAAACAAGTGGACAAGTAGAGCTTGCTAATAGGGAGATCAAACATATTTTGGAGAAAACAGTGAACCCTAATAGGAAAGACTGGTCTTTAAGACTTAATGATGCACTTTGGGCTTATCAAACTGCTTATAAAACATCATTAGGTATGTCACCTTATAGACTAGTCTATGGAAAACCTTGTCACTTGCCTGTGGAACTTGAACATAAAGCTTATTGGGCTATTAAAGCTTTCAATTCAAATATGGATGATGCTAGTCAACTGCGAAAATTACAAATAAATGAGCTTGAGGAAATAAGAAATGATGCATATGAAAATTCAAGAATTCATAAAACAAGAATTAAAGAGTTTCATGACAAGAAAATACTGAGAAAAATATTCAATGTTGGTAAAAAAGTCTTGCTTTATAATTCTCGACTGCATTTATTTCCTGGAAAATTAAGATCAAGATGGAGCGATCCTTTTATTGTGAAACATGTGTATCTATATGGGGCCTATGACATCGAGAATCCAAAGAATGACAATGTTTTCAAGGTAAATGGACATCGTCTGAAAGGTTACTTTGATAATTTTTCAGTTGAACATAACTCTATTGAATTAGGTGATCCTGTATATAAAGATTGATTTTTATTTTATATTTTATATTTTTTGTTTCTTTTTGAGTGATTTTTGCTAGTTTCTCTCACCCGGTCAAATGGCGGATAACGGTACTCCGTGACTTAAGTCGGTTCTTTCAGTTTCCCACAATAACTAATATCTGTGTATATATTTGTGCAATTCTTTGAATCTCTCTTCCAATTCTCATTTGAAAATGGACATTAATCTTGAAAAATTGAAAAAGTATTTTCCCGCTTTGCCTCAGAATGCGATTACAAAAATTTACCGTGCTAAATGTGCAAGATTGAGATTGTTAATGAATCATAGAATTCCTGAAGATATTCACTGGTTGATTGAAGCAAAGGTCCGATTATCAGGTGAGTCCTCTAACTCCTTCATTTCACACATGCCTGGAACAGGTAAAAGCACTTTTGCAAAGAAACGTCGTGCAAAACGACTGAAAGTCTATCATCGATGTGCTAGATGGACTTGTAATACACAATATCGTTTTTTAGGAATGGTATCTATAAACCGTGAAGATAAAATACAATTCATTAAGGATGGCCTGAGTAAGGAGTCTTTAGATAATCTTCTATTGACTCTTGAGACGCATCCTAGTGGAGATGTGCATCATGCAATTCATGATTTATTGCCACTATTTCATAAAGAACATGATCGACTTAGTCTTAGGAATCTGACTAAAAAAGACCATGTTTGCCAGTTTTTAAGAAAACTGGATGGAAAGCCTATCCCCGACCCATAGAGGGCGTTTAAGTCATTCTTGGACGTAAAACCAAGGGAAGATGTGAGCCACAATCACAACTACCTGTACATAGACATGCTTTTTTAAAAGTAAATAAATAAATAAATAAAGAGAGTGTGTGTGTGAGACTCCAGCTGGCCTATACATAGGTGGTATGATTGCCTTTTTAATTTCTCATCTATAAAATCCTCTCTTCCTTCTTTTCATTTCTACTCAACCCATACATTCAACAAATACAGAAGTGTGTAGAAATGGCAAGTTCCTCAAGTCATCATATAAGAAATATTTGTGTTTTTGGTGGATCTAGTCCTGGGAAAGAAAAGGAGTTTTTAGAATCAGCAAATCATCTTGGTCAAGTGCTAGCTGAGAGAAAGATTCATTTAGTGTATAGGGGAGGCAGTTTTGGGTTAATGGGAGGTGTGTCAATAGCTGCATTTTTAGGAGGTAGTCAAGTTTTGGGGGTCGTCCCCGAAGCTTTAGCACAAGGGGACATCATTGGAAAAACAATTGGAGAGGAACTTCAGGTCTCCACAATGTCAGCTCGAATGAATGCAATGTTTAACCATGTTGATGCCTTCATTGCTTTACCAGGTGGTCTAGGCACATTGGAAGAGATCTTTCATATTTCCTCTTAGGCCCAACTGCACATTCACTATAAACCTATAGGTTTGTTAAATGTTAATGTTTATTATGATAAGTTGTTGTCTTTTCTTGATCATGCTGTGGAACAGGAATTTCTAACATCTTCTGCACGACAAATCATAATCTCTACTACTACTGCTGAACAATTGATTGACTAACTACAATCTTTCATTCCTGTAATTGATCCCTCCATGAATCGCATAAATTGGTCATCTAAGGAAAGTCGTAAAAAGCTTAAATCAGATTTGAGTCTTCATTTGTAATTTTTGTGCTGTTTTGTTTTATTATTATGCTTTGTTGTTTCTTATATTTGTTTTAGTGTGTTTCAGGTTTGTCAATATTCATTATTTCAGGTGATATCTTCTATACTCTATCTTTCTACCTTAGAACATTGAGGATAATGTCTTGTTTTGGTTGGGGGGAGAGGGTAGTAGTTGATAAAAAAAAAATAGTTTTCCATTTCATAAAGCATGTGCATAATTGTTGTTACTAAGATGGCAGAGTAAATGAGTTATTTTGTTAAAGTGACTCTTGAGACGTATCTTAGTAACCATTCTTAACAAGGTCTATTATAATACTTCTTGAAATATTCAGATTTACAAACTCTCACATTATTATCACTTAATTCTGCTCATATACTTATTTAACATGTATTCTTAAACCTTAATTTACACACACACACTTTAACATATGATTGTGGGTTGCACATTGGATTATTACATTATTTATGTTCTTTTGTTAAAGGTAACAACTAAGGGAAAGGGATTGTATATAATTAAAAAAAAATAAAAGAAAAAAGAAAAAAATGATAATAATAAAAATGTAGATAAGTTTGGTTTCGTAGCCTCCCTAACCTAAGCAATTAAGCCCGAAGGGGTGTTTTAACACCTGATACCCTAAAGTCAACTAACTTGGGAGCTATTAGCCCAACGCTTGTTACATGGGTTGAGGAGAAAAACTTAAGGGAATCAAACATTGCACTATCTACATATCAGTATCTGCAACCCGAGTTACTAAGCTCGTAGGGGTGTCTTAACACCTAATGCCCTAAGACCAACTGGTCTGGGAGTCATTAGCTGAAAGCTCGTTACATGGGTTAAAGATGCATGATGTTTTTAAATTATATGTATATATATTTAAAAAAGAAAAAAGAAAAAAAAAAGAAGACAAAAATAATAATCCCAACCCAAGGAAGTTAACCTTAAACATTAGAACAAAAATTTTGTTTTCGTCCAAGAAAAGCCCCATAATTATGTGTTGATACATTGAGCACAAAAGAAAGGTTTATTAATATCTTGTTAAGAGGTATTGAGCAGATATATATATAAATGAGAGTTTGTTTATCTGGATAGATTAATGGAAGTTAAATGATGAATACCTTGCTTTGTGGAATTTGTAAATTGTTTTTCTATTTTAACGCTCTGATTACTAGGGACTAGTAATAAGCTGGTTGGGGGGTGTGATTAGTACTTAAAAGTGCATTTTTATCATGGTTTTATATCATCATTTTGCACTTGAAGTATCAATAACTACTTAACTAAAACATGTTTATAATAATATATCTAATAATATAAAATACCTTTAATTTATGGTAAATGTTCATTTTAAATGCAGACTTATCACATAAATGAAAGGATTGATTGATGACTTTAAGAACTTAAATTGCAAGGGCAAAGAGATGACCAAAATCAGAAAAGAGATGTCGGTGCAATCCAAACCGAAACACTGTTCGGTAATTGGGTCATATCTGGAGCTATAGATCTCAGATTTGGGTCTATTTTATATGGATGGAAAGGTAAGACATAGGCCTATAACTTTTATATGGAGCCCAAGATCTAAAAATGCCATTTTCAAGTCCAAATTGTAGCAACAACAAAGAAGCCCGAATCTGTTCTCCAGCCCGAGCACTGTTCAGTATTTTGGCCATATCTGAGATAATTTCCTACAACTTTCATGTTTTTGAGTGGCTCCAATTTTGACGTTATCAATGACGTTTTGGGCAGACAAGAGAAGATAAAGATTATCACCAAGTCAAGAGTTAGCCACCCACTCATCAATTAGTCATCAAATCAATAGTTCCCAGTTTTGGCCTATAAAAGGAGGCATTTGCCATGCATTTAGGCATCTTGGTTTCCAGATCAAGATCATGCTCTTGCTTTCTCTCTTTGTATTTTTAATGTTTAAGTTTTGCTTTCATTAATATCTTGTTCATACCTTTCATTTCCTTTTCTTTAGTTAGTTAACTTTTATGTTATTTATGTTCTTATTTTGTTTATTTATTTCTCTTTTTTTTATTATGTTTAGTTAAGTTTATTATGTCAAGGTGAAAAGGTTACACTAATGGTGTAAGAATAAGTATAGTGTAAACTTAATATGGACTTTAATGTTTGATACTAACATGTTTTGTATTTGTTATCTTGTTCACTCTTTAATACTTTGCTTGTTAAATAACTAATCTTGATTTATGTTGTATAACACTTGGTATAACAAATGCTTAGCACTTTCATAGCCCATACTGTATGATATAACTGACACCTGAGCTATGAAAGGAACTTGATTTGTTGTTAACATAAGTTATAATCATGAATGCTTGACGAGATTTACAAGTATTAACATTAATCGAATAAGATGACTAATGTAATCATGTTAACAATCTATAATCTGATTGGAACCTCCTTTGTGTGTGGTTTCTAATTGAATAATAAGAGTTTATACTATACTTGTTTGACATACCATTAGTGGATCCTCTAACCTTGACATTTGTTATTATCATTATTTAATCGTTACATTAATATTGCATCTCAAAGTTCTCATCGTCATCTTCTTCTTCTCCTTCTTTTTCTTTATTATTATTATTATTATTATTATTATTATTATTATTATTATTATTATTACTACTACTATTATTATTATTAGTATTACTATTATTATTATTATTATTGCTATTGTTATTGTTATTGTTATTATTGTTATTACTATTATTATTGTTGTTGGTGTTGTTATTATTGTTGTTGTATTATTGTTATTTATAATTTGTACAATTAACCTCCCTGTGGTTCGACCCCGGTCTTGCCGGGTTATTTATTACTTCGACACTCCTGCACTTGGAAGAAGACATCAATCTTTTCGTCGTGTCATTTACTATACAAGTAAAACTTTAAATAGTACTCAACTGAATTACACCACCACTGAAAAAAAATTACTTGTAGTAGTATTTGCATGTGAAAAAATTAGGTCTTATCTTGTCAGCTCACCTATTGTTGTTTTTAGTGATCATGCAGCTTTGAAATATCTTCTTTCAAAAAAGGATTCTAAGGCTAGACTGGTACGATAGATTTTGTTACTTTAAGAATTTCATATCACAATCAAAGATAAGAAAGGCACCAAAGATATTGTCGCGGATCATTTGTCAAGACTGACAACAGATTCAAGATCTAACATTACACCAATCGATGATTACTCTCTTGATGAATCCTTATTTTCTGTCTCTATAATACCTTGGTTTGCTAATATTGTTAATTTTTTTGTTTCAGGACATTTGCCAACTTATTGGAGTACTCAAGACAAAAGAAAGTTCTTGAACAAAATGAAGAACTTTTATTGGGATGACCCTTATTTATTCAAATATTGTCCTAATCAAATATTTCAAAGATGCATTCCCGACAATGAGGTAACTAATGTCATTAAATTTTATCATTCTGAGGCATGTGGGGGTCATTTCTCATCAAGAAAGACAACTGTAAAAGCTTATAAAGTGAATTT
The DNA here is from genome assembly GCF_000495115.2 of Populus euphratica. NCBI lineage: Eukaryota > Viridiplantae > Streptophyta > Magnoliopsida > Malpighiales > Salicaceae > Populus > Populus euphratica. Next base: position 35,726 of record NW_011500293.1, on the reverse strand, counting down.
TACTAGCCCACCATGTTCAAGGACTCACACGTATTCTGCAAGACTTGTGAAAATTGTCAAAAGTTAGGATCTATTTCAAAACGTCATATGATGCCTTTAAATCCTATTCTTGTCATCGAGATCTTTGACTGTTGGGGTATAGATTTCATGGGTCCATTTCCTCCATCATTTGGTTTCTTGTACATATTAGTCACAGTAGATTGTGTTTCAAATAAGTGATGGTGGAATCGATTTGGAATCCCTCGAGCCATGATAAGTGATAGTGGAACACATTTCTACAATAAGTCATTTGAGTCTTTAATGAAGAAATATGAAATCACACATAAAGTTGCCACCCCTTATTACCCCCAAACAAGTGGACAAGTAGAACTTGCTAATAAGAAGATCAAAAGATCTTGGAGAAAACGGTGAACCCTAATAGGAAAGACTGGTCTTTAAGACTTAATGATGCACTTAGGGCATATCAAACTACTTATAAAACATCATTAGGTATGTCACCTTATAGACTAGTCTATGGAAAACCTTGTCACCTACCTGTAGAAATTGAACATAAAGCTTATTGGGCTATTAAAGCTTTCAATTCAAATCTTGATGATGTTAGTCAGTTGTGGAAATTACAAATAAATGAGTTTAAGGAAATAAGAAATGATGCATATAAAAATTCAAGAATTCATAAAGCAAGAATCAAAGAGTTTCATGACAAGAAAATATTGAGAAAAACATTCGATGTTGGTCAAAAAGTCTTGCTTTGTAATTCTTAACTCCATTTATTTCCTAGAAAACTAAGATCAAGATGGAGTGGTCCTTTTATTGTGAAACATGTGTATCCATATGGGGCATGTGATATCGAGAATCCAAAGAATGGTAATGTTTTCAAGGTAAATGGACATCGTTTGAAAGCTTACTTTGACAATTTTTTAATTGAAAATGACTCTATTGAATTGGGTGATCCTTTATATAAAAATTGATATTTTTTCTCTCACATTGATTTTATGTTTTCTTATGGTGTGACTTTTGTTTTGTTAGTTTTTTTTCCACCCTGGTCAAATGGTGGATAACGGTACTTCGTAACTTTAGTTGGTTCTTTCAATTTTCCATCATAACTGATATCTGTGTATATATTTGTTCAATTCTTTGCTCTTTCTCCCTTCTTTACATCTCTTCTCATTTGAAAATGGACACCACTTTTGAAAAATTAAAAAAGTATTTTCCTGCTCTGCCTTAGAATGCGATTATAAAAATTTACCATGCTAGATGTGCAAGATTGAGATTGTTAATGAATCATGGAATTCCTAAAGATATTCACTGGCTAATTGAATCAAAGGTCCAATTATCAGGTGGGTCCTCAAATTCTTTCATTTCATACATGCCTAGAATAGGTAAAAGCACTTTTGCAAAGAAACGTCGTTCAAAACGACTGCAAGTCTGACATAAATGTGCCAGATGGACTTATATTACAAAATGTCATTCTTTAGGAATGGTATCTGTAAATTGTGAAGATAAAATACAGTTCATTAAGGATGGCCTGAGTAAGGAGTCTTTAGATAATCTTCTATTGATTCTTGAGATGCACCCTGGTGGAGATGTGCATCGTGCAATTTATGATTTATAGCTACAATTCCATAAAGAACATGCTCAATATAGTCTTGGGAATCTGACTAAAAAGGACCCTGTTTGCTAGTTTTTAAGAAAATTGGATGGGAAGCCTATCCTCGACCCATAAAGGGGATTACATTTTCACTTTCTCATCTATAAACTCTTCTCTTCCTTCCCTTCATATCTACTCAACCCATATATTTTGTAGATATCAAAGTTTGTAGAAATGGCAAGTTCCTCAAGTCATCAAATACAAAATATTTATGTTTTTGGTGGATTTAGTCCTAGAAAAGAAAAGGAGTTTTTAGAATCAACAAATCATCTTGGTTAGGTATTAGCTGCAAGAAATATTCATTTGGTGTATGAAGGAGGTAGCCTTGGGTTAATAGGGGGTGTGTCAATAGTTGTATTTTTAGGAGGTAGTCAAGTTTTGGAGGTTGTCCCCAAAGCTTTAGCATAAAGGAACATTATTGGAAACACAATTGGAGAGGAACTACGAGTCTCCACAATGTCTGATCGAATGAATACAATGTTTAAACATATTGATGTCTTCATTGCCTTACCAGGTGGTTTGGGCACATTGGAAGAGATTTTTTATATTTCCTTTTAGGCCCAACTTCACATTCACCATAAACCCATAGGTTTGTTAAATGTTAATGGTTATTATGATAAGTTATTGTCTTTTCTTGATCATGCTGTGGAACAGGAATTCCTAACATCTTCAGCATGACAAATTATAATTTTTGCTACTACTGCTGAACAATTGATTGACCAACTACAATCTTTCACTTCTATAATTGATCCCTCTATGAGTCGCATAACTTGGTCAACTAAGGACAGTCGTAAAAAGCTTAGATTGGATTTGAGCCTTCGTTTGTGAAACCTTGTGTTTTATTATTTTGTTTTGTTATTTCTTATATTTGTTTAAGTGTGTTTCAAGTTTGTCAGTGTTCGTTGTTTCAGGTGATATCTTCTATACTCTATCTTTCTACCTTAGAACATTGAGGACAATGTTTTATTATGGTTGGGGGGAAGGGGTAGTAGTTAATACTTACAAAAAAAAAACATTACTAGTTGTGTTTTCTATTTGCAAAACTATTGTTACTATGATGGCAAAGTCAAGGAGTTCTTTTGTTAAAGTGACTCTTGAGACGTATCCTAGTAAACATTTTTAACAAGGTCTATTATAATACTTCTTGAAATATTAAGGTTTGCAAACTCTCGCATTATTATTTATTGCTTCTACTTATACACTCATTAAAACAACTATTTTTAAACCTTCATTTTCACACACACACTTTAACATATGATTATGGGTTGCATATTGGATTATTACATTATTTATGTTCTTTTGTTAAAGGTAACAACTAAAGGAAAGGGATATTCTATATTTTGCAAAAAAAAGAAGAAAAAAATACAAAATAAAAAAAGGAAATAAAAACGTAGATAAGTTTGGTTTCATTGTCTCCCTAACTTAAACAATTAAGGTCGAAGGAGTGTTTTAACACCTAATACTCTAAAGTCAACTGACTTGGGAGCTATTGGCTCAACGCTTGTTACATGAGTTGAAGAGAAAAGCTTAAGGAATCAAACATTGCACTATCTACGTATCAGTATCTACAACTTGAGTTATTAAGCTCAAAGGGGTGTCTCAACACCTAATACCCTAAGACAAACTAGTCTGGGAGTCATTAGCCGAAAACTCATTATATGGGTTCAAGATGCATAGTGTTTTACGTTATATGTATAAAAAAAAGAAAAAAAGAAAAAAAATAATCCCAACCCAAGAAAGTTAACCTTAAACATTTGAACATAATATTGTTTTCTTCTAATAAAAGCCCCATCATCTATGTTTTCATGCATTGAGCACATAAAAAAATAAAGTTTATCAATATCTTGTCTCAACAATATGAAGCAGGTATATACAAATTTAATAAGAGTTTGTTTACTTGGATAGAGTAATGGAAGTTAAATGATGAATGCCTTGCTTTGGGGAACTTGCAAATTGTTTTTCTATTTTAATGCTTTGATTACTAGGGACTAGTAATAAGCTAGTTGGGGGGTGTGATTGATACTTAAAAGTGTATTTTTATCAAGGTTTATATCATCATTTTGCACTTAAAGTATCAATAACTCCTTAACTAGAGCATGTTTTATAAAGACAAGTTTGATAATATAATATACCTTTAATTTATGGTAAATGCTCATTTTAAATGCAGGTATTCTCACAATTAAAAAAATTGATTGTTGTGATTAAATATTGGGAGTAAAAGGACAGAGAAAAGGCTAAGCTTACGTAGGAGATGTCGATTCACTTCAAATTTGAATATTGTTCAATCATCGGATCATATCTAGAGCTATAGTTCTTAGCTTTCATATTAATTTATATGGCTGGAAAGATAAGAAATAGGCCTACAACTTTCATGGATATGGAAAGACCCAAATTTTTCATTTTCAAATTCAAAGTTTGGCCACAAAAGAGAAGTCTGAATCTGGCTTGCAATTCATCTCAAACACTACTCAGAGTTTTACCCATAATTGGAGTTCTAGAAGTCCAAATGATCTGAACTTTTATGGGTGGAAGGAAAAGATAATTTTCAACAACTTTCATCGAGGACCAGCTCAAATTCGGATGGTAGAAATGAGATTTCATCCAGACAAGAGCATGAGGACTATCCATCATGTCCATCAGCAGCACTGCTCATTATTTTAGACATATCTTGAGTTGTAGTACTCCAAATGATTTAAAATTTAGTGAGTGGAAGGAAAAGATAATTTCCAACAACTTTTATGAAGAATACTTTGCCAAATTCTGATTGTATCAATGTCAATTCAGCCAGCCAAAGTGCTTGAGTAATGTTTGCTTTCATTAATCTCTTGTTCATCCTTTTCATTTCCTTAATTATACTTAATTAACTTATATCATGTTTATGTTCTTGTATTGTTTCTTTAAGTTTTTCTTCTTTATAATATCTAGCTAAGTTAATTATTTCAAGGTGAAAAGGTTTCACTAATGGTGTTGGGATAAGTATAATATAAACTCAATATGGACTTCAATACTTATATCCTAAACAACTTGCTATTAACATATCTTATCATTTTTATCTTATTAATTCTTAATACCTTACTTGTTAAATGGTTAATTCTTAATACCTTACTTGTTAAATGCTTAATCTAGATTTGTGTTGTATAACACTTGGTACATCAAATACTTAATCCTTTATAGTCTTCCGCTGACATCGTTATTATGAGAGGAACTTGATTGGTTGTCAACATAAGTTAGCATCATGAATACTTGATAAAATTTATAAGTATGGTGTTATATAAATAAGATGATTAATATGATCATGTTGATAATTAATAAAGAGTTTATATCTTACTTATCTCTAATACTATTAATGTATCCTCTAACCTTGATATTTGTTTTTATCATTGTATAATCTTCACATTAATTTTACATCTCAAAGTCCTCTTTAACTCATCCTCACCACCATCATCATCGTTGTTGTTGTTGTTATTGTTGTTGTTGTTGTTCTTCTTCTTCTTATTATTATTATTATTATTTATAATTTATATAGTTAACTTCTCTATAGTTCGACCCTGATGTTGCAGAGTTATTTATTACTTTAATACTCCTGCACTTGGGATAACACATCAACTTTTTGATTGTGTCATTAACAACAAATCAAGTTCTTTTCATAGCACAAGTGTCGGTTATACCATACAGTATGGGCTATAAAAGTGCCAAACATTTGTTGTACCAAGTGTTATACAACATAAATCTAGATTAGTCATTTAACAAGTAAAATATTAAAGAGTGAACAAGATAACAAATACAAAACATGTTAGTATCAAACAGTAAGGTCCATGTTAGTATCAAATATTAAGGTCCATGTTGAGTTTACATTATACTTATTCTTACACCATTAGTGTAACCTTTTCAACTTGACATAATAAACTTAACTAAACATAATGAAAGAAAGAAAAATAAATAAACAAAATAAGAACATAAATAAGATAAAAGTTAACTAAGTAAATGAAAGAAAATGAAAGGCATGAACATGATATCAATGAAAATAAAACTTAAGAATTATAAAAATACAAAGAGAGAAAGCAAAAGCATGATCTTGATGTGGAGACCAAGATGCCTAAATGCATGAAAAATGCCTCCTTTTATAGGCTAAAATTGAAAACTATTGATTTGATGACTAATTGATGAATGGGTGACCAATTCTTGACTTGGTGACAATCCTTATCTTCTCTTGTGTGCCCAAAACGTCATTGATAACATCAGAACTGGAACCATTTGAAAACATGAAAGTTATAGGAAATTGTCTTATCTTTCTAAGAAAAAAGTAGAGGTCATTTGGACTTCTAAAACTCTAGATATGTGCCTAACACTGAACAATGCGCAGGCTGTAGAATAGATTCGGACTTCTTTGTTGTTGCTACAATTTGGACTTGAAAATGGCCTTTTTAAATCTTGGGCTCCACATGAAAGTTGTAGGCCTATGTCTTAGCTTTCCATCCATATAAAGTAGACCTAAATTCAAGATCTACAGCTCCAGATATGACC
>NW_011500293.1:0-29544 GCF_000495115.2 Populus euphratica | reverse complement strand
ACAACTCTAAATATGGCCCAATTACCGAACAGTGTTCCAGTTTGAACTACACCAACATTTCTTTTCTAAGTTTGGCCATCTCTTTATCATTTCAATTTCATTTCTTAAACTCATCAATCAATCCTTTCATTTATATGATAGTCCTCCACTTAAAATGAACATTTACCATAAATTAAAGGTATCTTATATTATTAGATATGTTATTATAAAACATGTTTTAGTTAAAGAGTTATTGATACTTCAAATGCAAAATGATGATATAAAACCTTGATAAAAATGCACTTTTAAGTACTAATCAGATAAGTCTGAATTTAAAATGAATATTTACCAAAAATTAAAGGTATCTTATACTATTAGATATGTTAGTATAAAACATGCTTTAGTTAAGGAGTTATTGATATATTAAGTGCAAAATAATGATATAAAACCTTGATAAAAATGCACTTTTAAGTATTAAAGGTATCTTTCATATCTCCTTTTGGGCCCAACTGCATATTCACCATAAACTCATAGGTCTGTTAAATGTTAATTGTTATTATGATAAGTTGTTGTCATTTCTTGATCATGTTGTGGAACAGGAATTTCAAACATTTTTGGCATAACAAATTATAATCTCTGTTGCTACTGTTGAACAATTGATTAACCAACTACAATATTTCATTCCTGTAAATGATCCCTTCGTGAGTCGTATAAATTGGTCATCTAATGAAGGCCGTAAAAAGTTTAGATTGGATTTGAGCCTTCATTTGTGAATCTTTGTGTATTTTTTTTTTATTATTGTGTTTTGTTGTTTCTTATATTTGTTTGAGTGTGTTTCAAGTTTGCCAGTGTTCTTTATTTTAGGTGATGTCTTCTATACTCTATCTTTCTATGTTAGGACATTGAGGACAATGTCTTATTTTGGTTGAGGGGAGAGGATAGTAGTTGAAAAAAAATTTAACTAAATATGTTTTTAATTTTTTAAAGCATGTGCAAAATTGTTGTTACTAGCATGACAGAGTAAAGAAGCTCTTTTATTAAAGTGACTCTTGAGATGCATCTTAGTAACCATTCTTAACAAGGCCTCACATGACCAAAGATTAATGTCTTCTCCCAAGTGCAGAAGTGCCAAAGTAATAAATAACCCGGCAAGACCGGGGTCGAACCACAAAGACGTTAATTGTACAAATTATAAATAACAATAATACAACAACAACAATAATAACAACAACAACAATAATAATAGTAATAACAATAATAAGAACAACAATCATAAGAACAACAATAAAAAAAAATAATAGAAAAAAAAAGAGAAGATTAAGAAGAAGAAGAAGAGAACTTTGAGATGGAATATTGATGTAAGGATTAAACAACGATAATAATAAATGTCAAGGTTAGAGAATCCACTAATGATATGTCAAACAAGTATAATATAAACTCTTATTATTCAATTAGAAACCATATACAAAGGAGGTTCTAATCTGATTTTAGATTATTAATATGATTACATTAGTCATCTTATTCGATTAATGCTAATACTTGTAAATCTCGTCAAGCATTCATGATTATAACTTATGTTAACAACAAATCAAGTTCCTTTCATAGCTCAAGTGTCGGTTATACCATACAGTATGAGCTATAAAAGTGTCAAGCATTTGTTATACCAAGTGTTATACAACATAAATCAAGATTAGCCATTTAAGAAGCAAAGTATTAAAGAGTGAACAAGATAACAAATACAAAACATTTTAGTATCAAACATTAAAGTCCATATTAAATTTACACTATACTTATTCTTACACCATTAGTGTAACCTTTTCACCTTGACATAATAAACTTAGCTAGACATAATGAAAGAAAGAAAAAATAAATAAACAAAATAAGAACATAAATAAGATAAAACTTAACTAAGTAAATGAAAGGAAATGAAAGGCATAAACTTGATATTAATGAAAGCAAAGCATAAACATTACAAAAAATACAAAGAGAGAAAGCAAGAGCATGATCTTGATTTGAAAACCAAGATGCCTAAATGCATGGCAAATGCCTCCTTTTATAGGCCAAAATTGAGAACTATTGATTTGATGACAAATTGATGAGTGGGTGACCAACTCTTGACTTGGTGACAATCTTTATCTTGTCTTGTCTGCCCAAAACTTCATTGATAACGTCAAAATTAGAGTCACTTAAAAACTTGAAAGTTATAGGACATTATCTCAGCTTTCTTGTGTAAAAACATTTAGGTCATTTGGACTTCTAAAACTCCAGATATGGGCCAAACACTGAACAGTGCTCGGGCTGAAAGATAGATTCTGACTTCTTTGTTGTTGTTACAATTTGGACTTAAAAATGGCCTTTTTAAGTCTTGGGCTCCATATGAAAGTTGTAGGCCTATGTCTTAGCTTTCCATCCATATAAAGTAGACCTAAATTCAAGATCTCCATATAAATTGGACCTAAATCTGAGATATGCAGCTCTAGATATGGTCCAATTACTGAGCAGTGTTCCGGTTTGGACTACACCAGCATTTCTTTTCTAAGATTGGCCATCTCTTTATCATTTTAATTTCAGTTCTTAAACTCATCAATCAATCCTTTCATTTATATGATAGTCCTACATTTAAAATGAACATTTACTATAAATTAAAGGTATCTTATATTATTAGATATGTTATTATAAAACATGTTTTAGTTAAGGAGTTATTGATACTTCAAGTGCAAAATGATGACATAAAACCTTGATAAAAAATGCACTTTTAAGTACTAATCAAGGCCTATCATAATACTTCATGAAATATTCAGGTTTACAAACTCTTACATTGTTATCACTTAATTGTGCTCATATACTCATTTAATATGTATTATTAAACCTTAATTTTCACACACACACTTTAACATATAATTATTGGTTACATATTGGATTATTATATTATTTATGTTCTTTTGTTAAAGGTAACAATTAAGGAAAAGGGATAATATATAATTTGAAAAAAAAAAGAGCAAAAAAAAATGATGATAATAAAAATGTAAATAAATTTGGTTTCTTGGCCTCCCTAATCTAAGCAATTAAGGCCGAAGGGGTGTTTTAACACCTAATACCCTAAAGTCAACTGATATGGGAGCTATTAGCCCAATGCTTGTTACATAGGTTGAGGAGAAAAGTTTAAAGGAATCAAACATTGCATTATCTACGTATCAGTATTTGCAACCCGAGTTACTAAGGTCGTAAGGGTGTCTCAACACCTAATTCCCTAAGACCAACTGGTCTGGGAGTCATTAGCTGAAAGCTCGTTACATGGTTTAAAGATGCGTTGTGTGTTAAGTTACATGTGAATATATTTTTTTTTAAAAAAAAAAAACTCAACACAAGGAAGTTAACCTAAAACATTAGAACAAAAAAAATATTTTCTTCCAAGTAAAGCCCCATAACTATGTGTTGATATATTGAGCACAAAAGGAAGGTTTATTAACATCTTTGTTTAAAAATGCATTTTTATCAAGGTTTTATATCATCATTTTGCACTTGAAGTGTCAAGAACTCCTGAACTAAAACATGTTTTATAATAACATATCTAATAATATAAGATACCTTTAATTTATGGTAAATTTTTATTTTAAATGCAGGCCTATCACATAAATGAAATGATTGATTGATGAATTTATGAACTTAAATTAAAAAGACAAAAAGATGGCCAAACTTAGAAAAGATATGCTGGTGTAGTCTAAACCGGAACACTATTCTGTAATTAGGTCATATTTAGAGCTGTAGATCTTATATTTAGTTTTACTTTAAATGGATGAAAAGCTAAGACATAGGCCTACAACTTTCATGGGAGCCCAAGATTTAAAAAGGTCATTTTCAAGTCCAAATTATAGCAACAATGAAATAGTCTGAATCTGTGATGTAGCTCGAATAGTGTTTAGTGTTTGGCCTATATCTGGAGTTTTAAAAGTCCAAATGACCTTCAATTTTTTTTTCTGGAAAGCTAAGACAATTTCTTACAACTTTTATGTTTTCAAGTGGTTCCAATTCTGATATTATCAATGATGTTTTGAGCAGACAAGAGAAGATAAGGATTGTCACCAAGTCAAGAGTTGACCACCCACTCATCAATTAGTCATCAAATCAATAGTTTCTAATTTTGGCCTATAAAAAGAGGCATTTGCCATACATTTAGGCATATTGGTTTCCAAATCAAGATCATGCTCATACTCTTGCTTTCTCTCTTTGTACCTTTTGCATTGCTTATGTTTTTCTTTCATTAATATCAAGTTTATGCCTTTTATTTCCTTTCCTTTACTTAGTTAACTTTTATCTTATTTATGCTTTATTTTATTTATTTATTTATTTTTTTCATTATGTTTAATTAAGTTTATTATGTTAAGGTGAAAAGGTTACACTAATGGTGTAATAATAAGTATAATGTAAATTTAACATGGACCTTAATGTTTGATATTAACATGTTTTGTATTTATACAATTAACCTCCCTGTGGTTCGACCCCGGTTTTGTTAGGTTATTTATTACCTCAACACTCCTGCACTTAAGAGAAGACATTAATCTTTTGGTCATGTCAAATACCTTGTGTTAATCTCAATGGTATTTTTTACAATCTTGTTATTAGTAAGTCTAGCCCGCGGAAGAATATTTGTAACATATTTCAATTGAGAAAAAAGGTAACCTCTAGGTAATTAAGCTACCTCAATACCCAAGAAATATCAAACATAACTTAAATCCTTCATTTCAAACTATCTAACCAATTTTGTCATCAAAACTGAAATATCATCAATCGCATCATCAGTAATAATCATATCATCAATATATAAAGACAGAATAATACAACTAGTATTAGTACATTTAATAAAAAGGGTAAAATCATGATTACTAGTCCAAGAGACGAGATCATAAAAGAAAACATCTAAAAAAAAGCATGAGGCACTTGTTTTAGAGTATATAACACTTTCTTAAGCTTACAAACATATCCAGAGTCATGTAAAATACTACGAAAAGGCGTCATATAAATATTTTTTTGAGATCTTCATTCAATAAGATATTTTTAACATCAAGTTAGGAGATACGCCACTAATGAACTGAAGCTACTATAATAAGAGCCTGAATAGTAGTCATTTTTACAATTAGGATAAATATCTCCTCATAATTCATACCATACTATTGAGAGTATCCTTTTACAACCAACTTAGTTTTGTATCGCTCAATCAATCCATCAGAATTAGTCTTCATCTTATACACCTAATGACAACCAACAACACTCTTATCAGGAGGTAAAGGAACTAAATCTCAAGTATATATCTTATGCAAAACAGAAAGTTTCTCGTCTATAACTTGCTGCCAAAGAGGATTAAGGATTGCCCCCTTATTTGAAGAGGGATTAGAGAGACAATGAATATAAGTTAAAAAGAAGTAAAGGATGAAGAATAACAAGAATAAGCAAAATATAGTAGTTTTATGGACTTACAAATGCATATGGATTTATGTAAAGATGGATCTATAATCTTAAATGAAGTTTGGGGGGCTGTAGATGAGAATTGAGCTTTAGGTATGCTGAAGAGAAAAGTGTCAGTGCCTACAAAATAACGAGTAGAAATAGAATGAACATGGGAAGAGGTATCTAAGGTACTGGAAATCTGAGATAATAAACTACTAGAGTTCTCAGTATGAATAATATCAGGTCTAGTCAAACTATGAGTAGTGGATGGAATAAAAAAGAAAGGTATATGCTTAAGAAAAAAAATGTAACAAGACACATGAAGTTTTTGAGTTATTGGATCAAAACAACGATACCCTTTTTTACCTTTATCATAACGTAGAAAGACATAAATAGCAGATCGAGAGGACAACTTACAGTGTTTTGCATGAGGACAAAGAACAAAACAAGTACAATAAAAAAAACTCTAAAGGAGGAATAATCAAGGATATATCCATATAATTTTTCAAAATGAGAAAAGCCTAAACTATGAGAAGATGGGATTGTATTGATCAAACTAATAGCAGTAAGGACAACTTCTCCCCAAAACTCATTAGGAACAAAAGCAGACAATAAGAGAGAACAAACAGTTTTGACAATGTGCCTATATTTTCTTTCAACCACACCATTTTACTCAAGAGTATTTGTATACAAAGTTTGGTGAATGGTTCCATCTAATGCATATAACTCACAAAATTTATTATAGGTGTATTCCCCTTCCAAATCACACCTAAAACATTTGATAACAATAAAATATTGAGTTTTGACAAGTGCTCGAAAAGTTGTATATATCTCAAAGAATTCATAATGATGTTTCATTAAATAAACCCCATAATAATGAGTATGATCGTTAATAAAAGAAACATAATATCAACATCCTTCTTTCGTGGCAACAGGAAAAGGTCCCTATACATCAGAATGAATCAATTCAAATGAAAAAAAAAAAACAGAAATACTTTGATTAAAAGGTAAAACAAAAATTTTTGCATGTTTACATCCATTAAAATAAAAAATATCACGAGGTTGTAGATTTTCTAAAGCCTATGTGGATGAAAAAAATCTCAAATGAGAAGTCAAAACATGATCTAGACAAGAATGCCATAAATAAAAACTAGAAGAGGAATGACTTAAACAAAAAGAAAACAAATCAATTATAATAGTAGCAGCGGTAGCAACAACTAACACTTTTAACTCATCCAAAATATATAGTCCATTCTTCCTGCACCCTATCCTAATCAACTTTTGAGACTGCAGGTCCTATACACAACAAAAGAAAGAGAAAAAAAGGACTAAATAATCACCAGAATCATATAATTGTCTAATAGAAGCAAGATTCAATCTAAGTTTTGAAATAAGATAAATATTAGAGAGACAAGTGAGGTATGATAACATAACCAATACCTGCTAAAGGCATTGGAGTGCCATCATCAGTTATAATAGGGATGAAGGTGAAGGGGACATAGAGGTAAAAGATGAAGAATCTGGAGATATATGATGTGAAGCACCAGAATCCAAAACCTATTCAGAATAAGACAACTAACCTATGGAAAAAGAAGTACACATTGCTTGTGGTTGTAAAGAGAGAAACTTCTGAAATTGCTTAACCAAAGTACTAGGATCAGTGATATGGCCTGATGAAACTATTACTGCAGTATTGTGGCATGGTGGTTTATAACTCTGAGATGGTTTATGAGTATTAGATTGTGACTAGTTGCCAAACTTCCAAGCTTGATTCTACTATCTCAACTTGGGATATTGAGTCTTTCAATGACCTTTTTGCTTATAGAAACTGCACTCATCAAAGGCAACCCTTGTATAAGGCTTATTCTGATGACTAAAGAATGACTCGAAGGCTACTATTAGTATAGATAGATTCGAAACAGAAAGAATTCTTTTTTTTTAGAATAAAACTAGAGATGTATTTCTTCAACCAATAACTCACTGTAAACATAATCAATAGAAGGCAATAGAGAATGATGTAGAATTGAATCTTTGACTCCTTCAAAATCATTGCAAAGTGTTGTTAAAAACTGTATCAATCATTATTGTTCCCTAATATCAATAAAGGCATTACATGTCTTTAATTCTGTCAATTCTATAAGAGCCAATTGATCCCAAATATATGTTAATAAAGCTCTTGAATACTTATTTTCTTCTAATAAAGAACTTGTATGTCATTCTCTAATTGAAACTACTTTGCAAAATTTAATTAAGTGAATAACCTTTATAGATGATCTCAAACCTCATTTGTTGTCTAATACTTTGCCAACTGTATACTTATGGAATGCTCAATAAAATTGTTAATTCAAGTAATAATCTTTTCATTATTTGCTTCTTAAGCATCTATCAAAACAATATCCCCTTCCTTAGTATTTTTAGGTAACATATCTCTATATCTTTTTACCTTTAAAAAAATTCTGCATTACATAATTCCAATACAAATAATTCTTCTCGTCCTACTTGACACTCACATATTGAAGTAAAACATTTCTTTTAGTAGCCATAATCAATAATCTTAGAAAAACAGAATGTAAAAACAATAAAAAATAAAATATTAAATTGCAGAAACTGAATAAATATCGTAGAAATCAAACAAATATATTCTTAAAAATATACGATTACTCCAAAAATAAAAAATTACATAAATAAAATATAAATACCAAGTTGCATAAACTAAAAAGATACGAAACATCAGATTTGCAGAAATTAAAAGAAAGACAAAATACTAGATTTGCTGAAACAGAACGAATATCACTTTAAAAAAATTTCATGAAACTATCTCTGATATCATGTTAAAGCAATTCAAATTACCAGAAAAAAAATACAAACATAAAAGAGAAAGAAGTTAGGGTTTTTATTATTCATAATATTTTGAAAATATGACTTTAACTCAAATATAAAAAATATATATATAGACTAAACTAAAAATATTATTCTATTCTAAATATATAAAATAAAACAAATATATATATATATATATATAACAACTTTCATTCCGTTCAACTTCTATAACTTTCATTAACAATTTGAAGAAAGGTAAGCATCAATCAGCCTACCTAGCAACGAATATGCCAAAGCCGCTACTTTTCTTGTCAACCTCGAGGTTAGAGAGAAGACTAACTTGATCGTTAGAAGGGTTGTTTGAAAGCCAACATGCAATTCGAGAAATGCAACCACCAAGGACTGTAAACAAGGTTTAGAGGTTGACAAGAAAGGTAGCAGCGATTTGTATGTATATATATTCTATCTACTTTATATAAACCTTCCTTTATTTTTTAATCCTTGTACTCCAAGCATGCCCCAAATAACTGAGTAAGGGCAATATTATCTTTTTTGTAAAGAAGGGATACACCACATATCAATAAAAACTATTTTTTGAACATATTAATAAGATTATGTAAATATACAATTAGGAAATAGTTAGTGGTTTATTAATTAATATTCATGAATTTTCTTAAAACTAGAGTCATAAAATATACAATTAGGTCAATACTCTTCCGCAAGAAGAGTAGTTGGCAGGTTGCTTATTGCTTATTTATTTTGAATTCAGTAAGGAAAATTTAGGTTAATACATTTTTTTAGAATGGTTTAATAGAAATATGATTTTCATTTTCTCCTGTTGTTTTCAAAATTAAAACCAAAAATAAATAATTTACCATTCCATATCCTCGTCGTTTTCTATTTTCTATTTTTTAAATTCTCACTAGCCATATTAAGCTATAGCATCTTTTTCTATGTTCCCAATTAATAGGTTTTCTATCACTATTCTTTTTCTAATTAATTGTATTTCAGAATTTTAAAAGCAAAAGCCAAATAGAAAATGTAAATCATGCCAAAGAAGATTTTTTGTTTTCAGAAACATAGAATTGACAATTGATTGCTAAATTTTTTGAATAAAAAACAAAATGATTTTCAAAAAATGGTGAAGGTTTTAATTTTTTTTGAATAAAAAAAGTTCTTTGCTTTTGTTTCCAAATTTTGCCAAAAAAAACCACAAATGATCCTATATGGCGCATAAAATACATACTAATTTTCAATTTCCCAGAATTTTTATCATGTACGATACAAGACAAAAGAGTGAAATAATGATTGCAATATGAACTCGAAAATAATTGTTGATTGAATTCCAATATCCACTTATTATGATAGCAGAAATACATGACAAGCGTGACAATATCTAACCGTAACATGCGCTTGTAAGATCTGGAGACAGCGTGAAGCTAGTCAACCACAAACACTGGCATTACCCCCATCAAAATTAATGTGCTGTGCCCTAGGAAAATGACTGCTTTCACACTTTTAGGGTTTCGTATCTATGATAAAAATCATTTTAAAAAAATATTATAATAATATCCTTTTATTTTTAATATTAACTCTTCAAAAAAAATCTAAAAATATTAAAAATAATTAATTTAAAGTTAAAAAAACAAAACCTCATAGTAATTTTATTGAGTATAATTTATTAGTAATTTCAAACAGATTACGAGAAAAATAGTTTGTCAAAATTAAGTGGATGAAAACAAATTCTTCAACCCAACATTTTATAACGAAAGAAAGCACAATGGACAATGCCAATTTTCTTTTCTTTTTAGACATCAAGAAGGAGTTAAGCTAATTTCTACGGAATGTAATGAAAACAAAATACAAATATTTGAAAAAGAATAGTAAACAAATTAAGGATCACTCCAACAATATTTGAAAAAAAGTGTCATCTTAACCCGATTACCGACTTCCGCCGCCGGGGGGGGTGGGGTGGCGTCCTTAGAGGAGTTCCAACGTACTTTTCACGAATTCAAGCAATTTTAACATTAATGAAACTTCCAGGAACTTAATCATTAAACCTTGGCCTAATTAATGGATTTATGGACATCAACATTTGAATAAAATTCAACACTAACTCCTTTTTATATAAAAAATAAAATAAAATAAAAACGTAAAATCATAATCAATGTAAAGACTCTCAATTTAAATCTTCGAAAAATTTTCCCTTAAGAGAATTTCTTACATAACGAATAATTTGGAACCAATTTTTTTCCTAAAAAAAACCCATTGGCCATTTTCTTTATGAATCATTACTGTGTCAAAATGATGTCATAATGCTCTAAGCTTGAGGTATGAATGCGACAAACTAGACAACAATACTTGGATTTGGACATGAAGTGGTGACCTCCATGTGGGTGTCGGTGAGAGAGAGAGAGAGAGTGAGAGACAGAGGAGTAAATGAAGGACGCAAGAAGCATACAAAGCAAACCATATACGGTTTATCATTTACAAGTTTTGCACTGTTTTTCTAAATGAAGAAAAAACGTGAACCATTCGTTTTTTTTTTAATATAAGTACTTTTTAATAATATAAAAGTTCAAATATATATATATATATATATATATAGTTAGTGTTACAAACTTAATTTTTATTATAAATCTATTAAAAAGATTTGTTTAGCTAACAACTAGACACAAACCCACGCTATACCATGTGATGCAAGAGCATTTCAAATAAATAAATAAAATTAAATAACTTAGGTTATAATTTTAATTATGTTTGATAAGATTGTTTTATTTTAAATAGATGATAAAAAAAATTGAGAACAATAGTAAATAGATAAAATTTTCTTAAAAAAACATAATAACTTGAAAAAAACTAGGAAGTACATAACTAGATTAAAACAAAGGCAAAAAAAGGCTTCAGTCAACCAAAGATAGTATCATAAACATGTAACTTGGATAATAAGAGGTGAACTAACTTGAATTAACTAACAAAACTTTTAGCTCGGGTTATGAGATGGATATAACCAATAGAAAAAAAATTAAAGAAAACCACAAAGCTTATTTTTTATAGTTGAGAATGATAGAATGTCTTGGGTTGTGCCTTAGCCAACCTTTCTATTTATATATATGTGGCAAAACATGATAGTAATGGTAGGGATTACAACATTGAAATAATCTTAGTATAGTGTTTTATTTAGATATATACATGCTATATATTTTATAATATGTCCCCTCAAGCTGAGGGTGAAGGATCGAATTGAAGCTTGAATCGAAAAATGATAAAGGACGCAACAAAAAGCAGTTTGGTGAAGACATCTGCAAGTTAATCCTGAGAAGGGATAAAACAAATCTGAATCTCTTTCTACGTAACACGATCAGGAACGAAGTAATAATCTACCTCAACATACTTAATACGAGCATGAAAAATAGAATTCATTGAGAGATAGGTCGAGCCAAGGTCATCACATCAAATGGTAGGAGCAAAGATTAAGGGAGGCTACAAATATTGAAGCTAAATTACCTCAATAGTACTGTTTGTTAAGGCTTTATACTCAGCTTCAGTAGAGGAGCGAGCAATTGTGCATTGCTTTCTAGATTTCCATGAAATCGATGTCTGACCAAAGAAGACAATATAGTCACCCGTAGATTTACAATCATTAATACTACCATTCTAATATGCATTGGTAAAACCATGTAGAGCAAAGGAGAAACCTTGAGTGATATGAAAACCATAAAATGTCACACCTTTAAGGTAACATAGAATACGCTTAACGATGACCTAATGAGAATCTACAGGAGCATGCATAAACTGACAAACTCTGTTAACAGCGAAGTAGGTATATAGGTAGGTGAAGATCAGATACTAAAGAGCACCCATGATTTGATGAAACCGTGTAGGATCAGAGAAGGAATTATCCGGCAATATAGTAATTTTTTAAGGAGAGATTGGAGTATCAACGAGTTTGTAGGAAGTCATACTAGCTCGAGTAAGGATGTCAAGAATATATTTGTGTTGGCACAACATTAAACCCATACTCGTAGATTGAACTTTAATACCTAGAAACTAATGAATGATGCCTAAGTCATGAAGCTTGAATTCAATGCTTAGTAATTATATTAGGCGATTAAAGATGACAGAGTTGCTACCTGTAAGTAGGATATCATCAACATACACTAAAAAATAACAAATATTAGTTCCATTAGACAATATAAACAGGGAGGTGTCAACCTTGGAAGCCTGGAAACTAATGGAGAGCAAAAAATCACTTAGATGAGTATACCCATGCCCTCAGTGTCTCTTTTAAATCATTCAATGATTTGTATAATCTGTACACATGAGATGCAAGAGTAAATTTAACAAAACTTAGAGGTTGTTTCATGTAGACCTCTTTAGTAAGAATGTCATTAAAGAAGGCATTATGAATATTAAGTTGATGAATTTTCCAATTATGCGAAACTGCAATGGAAAAAACTAATTGGACAGTGGCCTGCTTAATAAGTAGATTGAAGGTTTCAAAATAATTAATTCCTTCCTATTGGTTAAAGCCTCAAACAATAAGGCGTGCTTTATAACACTTAATGCTACCATCAACACGACGTTTGATCCGATACACCCATCTACTACTAATAATGTTCATCGAAGGATGAAATGGAACTAAAAACCAAGTGTGATTAGAGTGTAAAGCTTTGATCTCATCATATATAGCATCATGCCAAATGTCATACTTGTCAGCATTAGAGAATGAAAGAAGTTCAGAAGAGGGAGAGTATAGTACCTAGGTGGAGGCAGTAATAGTGGTAGCGAAAGCAACTAGATTTACTGTCTTTGTCTGCAGCGGTCTAAGAACCATAGGATACCTGTTGAGTATAGGAGGTAATGCAAGGGAAGATTATAGCAATGAGGCAATTTGTTGCAGTGGATAAGAGGAGAAATCAATTAGAAGATTCAAACTAGTTGGAGGGGCTAAGAGAGAATATGCCACAAGCAGAGAATTGTCAACAGAGGAGGGGTTATAAGCAAAGGCTGAATCTGCAGTAACATTGTCCCTAGCCAAAAAAAGTGAAGCAAAGAGGGGATCATAGATCCTCCCGACACCAGCAGGGTTGGTGTTTTGATGGCTAGATGAAACTGATGGACAAACTGAACTTACATTGATTAGTACTTAAAAGTGCATTTTTATCAAGGTTTTATATCATCATTTTGCACTTGAAGTATCAATAACTCCTTAAATGCAGGCCTATCACATAAATAAAATGATTAATAGATGAGTTTAATTACTGAAATTAGAAGACAAAGAGAAGGCTAAGCTTAGAAAAGAGATGTTGGTTTAGTCCAAACTAGAACACTGTTTAGTCATTGAGTCATATCTGGAGTTGTAGATCTTGGATTTTAGTTTGGTTTATATGGCCAGAAAGCTAAGACATAGACCTAAAATATTCATGATTATCCAAACTCAATTCTGCTGTTTGGAAGTCCAAATCTTAGGATCAAAAGAGAAGTCTGAATCTGTTCTGCAGTCTAAACACTATTCAATATTCAGTCCATATCTCGAGTTCTATAAGTCCAAATGACCTTTTTTTTTGTTGAAAAATTGAGACAATTTCTTAGAACTTTCATAGGAAAAGTTTGTTAAAATTATTATGTTAGCAATGATATTTTATTCAGACAAGAAAATAAGGATTGTCACAAAGTCAAGATGTAGCCACCCTCATAATAATTAGTCAACAAATTAATAATTTTAAATTTTGACCTATAAAAGGAGGCATTTGATATGCATTTAAACATCTTAGTTTTTAGATCAAGATCATGTTCTTGCTCTTTCTTTATATTTTTGTAATGTTTCAGTTTTATTTTCATTAATCTCTTGTTTATGCTTTTAATTTCCTATCCTTTACTTAGTTAACTTATATGTTCTTATCTTGTTTATTTATATATTTAGTTAAGTTTATTATGTAAAGATGAAAAGAGTACATTAATGGCGTAAGAATAAGTATAGTATAAACTCAATATGAACTTTAATGTTTGATACTAACATGTTTTGTATTTGTTATCTTGTTCACTCTTAATACTTTGCTTGTTAAATAGTTAATCTAGATTTATATATAACCCTTGGTACAACAAATACTTTGCACTTTCATATCTCAATCATATGGTATAACCGACACTTGTGCCATGAAAGAGACTTGATTTGTTGTTAATATAAGTTATAATCATGAATACCTGACAACATTTACAAGTATTAACATTATTCGAATAAGATAACTAATGTAATCATGTTAACAATTTATAATCCGATTGGAACCTTCTTTGTGTATGGTTTCTAGTTGAGTAATAAAAAAAGTTTATACTATACTTGTTTGAAATACCATTAATAGATCCTTTAACTTTGACAATTATTTTATTCTTATTTAATCCTTACATCAATATTACATCTCAAGAATTCTCTTCAATTCCTTTTCATTTATTGTTTATAACTTTATATAGTTCACCTCCATATGGTTTGACCTGGTCTTGCCGGGTTATTTATTACTTCGACACTTCTATACTTAGGAGAAGACATCAATCTTTTAATCATATCATTAATAACTTTTTAGAATTAAATAATATTTAATCATTGTTAAAAGACAAGAATGTCCTTGATAACCCTGGTAAAACAAATCTAAAAGAAAGGACTAAAAGGCCCTTGAACCTATAATTTAAATTTTTTTATTCAAAGTGTTTACTTATTAATTTATTATACATGAATAAACAAAAAAACAATTTTGCCCCTCTTCAACAATGTTATAAATTTATTATACATGACTAATATATTATATGAAAAGACAAAAACACCACCGAAACAAAGGCAATTGGTTTTTTTGGAATGACAAAACCATTATTTTATTATTGTAGTGAGTAATAAACCGAGTTTTAGTGCACAATGTTTTCACCATCCTCTTTAATTTTTTTTATATAACATTTTCATGATAATTTTTAATTTAAATGAAATAAACTTAATATTGTACTATTAGATTATCACAAACACAAAATATTAAGATGGTTATTATAAATTATAGTTTTAATTGTTTTTATGAAAAATAGTTATAATATTTATATATTCTTATTTTAAAAAATAATCATCTTGATTTTTAATAAAAGAATATTTTTTTAATTTTTCATTGAAAATAGAAAGTTGAAAAAAAAAAAAAACTAAAACGGAGAATTTAACACCGTTGGTTTTTCAGCTCTATCATCTCTGTGTTTCCAGCGATGCAACCACAACTTCAGGCGTCTCTTTCCATTCTCTTCTTCTTGTTTTTTGGTCTTCAATATTTCTATTCAATTCCAGGTGTGTATTATCACAATGGGTATGTTTACTTCATGGGTATCTCCATAATATACTAATTACTTCTATGAGGCTTAAAAGACTATATTAACTATTAATTGGCTTAGGCTAATTGATTGTCTTGTTTGGAGTGATTAATTCTTGGAGAGATCATCCAATGGATGATGCTAGTTTGATAAGTCACAAGTCAATGAATTCTGACCATTTAAGATTCCCGAGTACTAGTAGTCGTCCATTGATATAATTTTGGAAATTGACTACGGGAAGGGGTGAAACCGAGGGAGCAAATTGAGTGGTCTAAATTTATATATTTGGTTATGGGTTTTAGAGGTATTAGTAGTGGTTATTTTAAAAAATAATAATAATTTTAAAATATATTAAAATATTATATTTAAAAATATATATATATTTTTAACATCAAAACATAAAATGATTTAAAAATATAAAATAATTAATTTAAAATAAAAAAATAAAAATATTTTAAATTTTGTAAAACACGAAAACAAATAGTTAGTTTACCAGTTGGTGTCCGGAATTGTCAATCCATGCTGATTACAAAAGCAAAGTTACATCATACAAGACGATTCTGATTTAGTATGCATAGAACGACTCTAGCTTGAATTTGAAGATGTTGACTGTCTTAGGTCTTCAAGTATGGAATATTATACTTTTTTGGGTCAGTCACAGTAGCTTTTCAGGTATCATAAATTAGAGATTTTTTCTATAAAAGAAAGAAACATTTGCGAATCAAGTGTACAGAGAGAGAGAGAGAGAGAGAGAGAGAGAGAGATTACACATAATTAGTTATTGCATTGGTAATGTAACTCAATTGCTGGCTACAATAAATTTACATAACTTTTTTCCCAACTGCCTTATACTCATCATAAAAGAAAAGTCACGTTATGTGTTTGATATGGTGGTATGAAAAAAACCATGCAATGTACAATTAACAAAAACTTAAATTACAGTGGAAGCAATATTGTTCATCCACACGCAAATTAGTTAGGATTTGTACAATATTTTTCTTTTGAACTTCTTCCGATTCAATCATCAAATAATTATTTCTTCTAATTTAGTTATTTTGCTTTGTGTTGGTAGGAAATTAAGCTTAATAATTTATTTTAATTTTTTTATAAGGTTATGAAACGTTGAATTAATATCTCAACATTGTGTTGATAGTAGATTTTATATAAAAAAAAAAAGAGAAGAAGTTATATTGTTTGTAAAAAAAAAAAAATACAATTTGGGGACCAAATTTAGCGGGAGGCAACAATGCAAGTATTTGATTTTATTTTTTAACTCATAAACACACGCTTGTTAACTTATTTCTACCTAAAAGTCTTTGTTGAGTTGGAGAGAGAAATTTATTAGCTATTCTCATTTTGAGTTTCATTCTACAAGAAAAATTTTATTAAGGTGTTTTTATTTTTTATAATGCTAGAAAAAAGTAGATTGATGTTGAAATTAAAAAAATTCAATTTAATTTTGTATTTTTTGATCAATTTAAGGGTTTTTTTTTTGAGAAAATGATTTATTTATGTTTTAAGGATTTTTTTTAGATTTTTAAGATAAAAACATATATATATTTTTTTCATCTCAAAACTCAAACCCTAATTTTTCCATCACCACTGGATGTGATTATAAAATATTCTAGACAATATTAGATTATATACAACATAAAATAACTTATCATTTAATATAAAATAAATGAAATGAATGATATGTCATCCACTTAATTAAAAAAATATCAACTCAGGCATGCCTTGGCTCTTATATAGCTGGCAAGGAGTATGGAACTAGCCTAATACTATCCTCTTTATTTTTTTAATTTTCATTAATAACGTTGTTTTTATAAATTTTTACTTTGCATTAATTGTTTTTATATATTTAAATTACTATCCTCTCTCTTTCTTATTTTTTTAATTGTATTTTTCATCTTTTTTAAATAATAATTATTTTTTCAATTATTTTGTATTTTCTTAATGTTTCAAAATAATATTATAATTTATATTTATTTTTTATATTTAATATAAATGAACTGTATTTGCATCATGTATTTATAAAAATAAAAACAATTTGTTCTTGGTTAGAAAAAAAAACAACATCCAAGGTAAAAGAAATAAAATGTATACATTAAAAAGATAAATCAGGTTAAATACTTGTACATTTATCTGTCATTTCATATTTCATGCATTCACTACTAAAAAATCAGCAAACAACAACGACAACATTTATGAAACAATTTCAGTTAGTAATTATTAATGGAAATAGTGATAAAATATTTTTACTTTGATATTTTCTATGAAAATTACATGAAATTTTAAAAATAAATAAAATTAATAAATATTTTATCAATAATTTCATCAAAATTTTAACATGTTAGTAAATTCCAACGGAATTGTAAATAAAAATTCTATCGGCAAATGATGAATTAAAACTTGTCACTTCTCTCCTTTTCCTATTTCATCTTATTTTAATTAAAATTACAGCATCCCCCTCTCTTAAAAAAATAATAATAGAAAGGCAGACACCTCACAAATCTTTTTTATTTAATTAAAAAAAAATTAAATTAAAAAATATCTTTTCATGAGAGCACGGAATGCTTTTTCTCATGGGATGAATAATATTTGGGTAAATTGATTCATGTTTTCATTGTATATTGGGTTTTTTGTTTCTCTTTTCGTAATATTCTATTTCCTTAAATACTAGTTTCTCATTACACGTGATGCTTCGCACATGCATTGTTTAACAAATTTATATCTTTTTGTAAATTCTAATAAATTATTGAGGATTATTTATAAATGAATAAATTTGAAATATTTATTAAATAAACATTTTTATTTTCAAATAATTTGACATAAAATTTGATAATTATATATGCATCAAATGTTTAATGATTTAAAATATAAAATAATTTTAAAATGAAAATATTAGGGACATAAATTTAATTTTCTTTTAAAAATACTTAGTAATAGTTAAGATAAATTCATATAACTCTTAAATAATAATCACTAAAGCTTTTTAACTTAACAATATATCTTTATTCCTCTGTTTGTTTTAACTGACTACATTATAACTTGCAAGTATTTATATTAGGGTTGTACTTGTCTCCTGTCGGGAAAGAAACAACAGAAACACATTGATAACTTTATAATTTTTTCCTTTCCTTGCAGGCACCATTTAATCAAGGCAAAGCCTTTCCATATAAGCACCTCTTTAAAAAAATATAACAACACCTCATATTTAATTACAAGAAAAAAAAAGTCTTGTAGGGGCTCGAGCCCTTGCTTGTCCTCCCTTTACTCTGTCCTTGATTGCAGTGGACTCACTCTCATCCCTATAGATAGACCACTAATAGATTAGACACAACAGACTTATAAGGAATTAAAGACAAAATAGTAATTCAGTTTATCTTAGAATGCTTTAGGGTGATAATATCTTTCCTTTAGCATAATCAGTATTT
Source organism: Populus euphratica (assembly GCF_000495115.2). Taxonomy (NCBI): domain Eukaryota; kingdom Viridiplantae; phylum Streptophyta; class Magnoliopsida; order Malpighiales; family Salicaceae; genus Populus; species Populus euphratica. The sequence continues at coordinate 10,525 of NW_011500293.1, read as the reverse complement.
TACTTTGAAACTTTAATGATTAGTTAGGATTTTTAGTGACTATAGTACTAAATGATAACTTCTTTTCATAACATAATATCTTTTTCCCTCTCAAAAAAAAAAAAAGTCTTTTTCTAATGGGGAAAAAAGCGAGTCACTATAACATAAGGTAACATTGTAAAAAGGGTAACATTGTAAAGAGATTTTGAGCCATGTTTCCTAGAGTTTATGCACATGTTTAGTATTGAAATTAATTAAGATGATGGCGTTGTAATTCTGAAATACTGTAATTATTTTATTTTTATCAATTTATAAGCAGTAAAGATTTTATGATAAATTATTAATTTTTGACAATAACAAGTTTTCATTTAAATAAGATTCTAAATACTTCAATAAATAAATGTATTTAATAATCTAGTTTAAATTTTTTTTAAACATGCGTTTTAAGATTTTAATATTAGTTAAATTAAAAAAAAAAGTGACATTAGATTTTATTAACAAAACGTTCATATCTAATATATGATCATTCAACTATAAAATTAACATGTTTAATGCTTCGGCCTTGAATGAAGGAATCCATAATTAAAACACAAGATTAACAGAATAAACATTTGTTGCTTAGAAGATCAGGAGGTCAATGCACGAAAAAGACCAATACATTAAACCATAACATTGACAAGAAGATAATGCAAATGAAGTCAATAAAAGAAAACGTTTTTAAAAGCTTAACGAATTGAGGACAAGGAATTAAATTATAAAGAGATAAATCATTCCAATTTAGAAGAAAAATAAAGACATTAGTGCATGACCTTGACTTCTGGCACATTACGGTGGAACTCAATTGGCAGCTAGGTATGATGAAAATTGTACTCCTAGTTCTATGAACTTTCCGGCTCTCTTTGTGCACATTGTATATTCCTCTTTCTATTAAAAAAGAGAAAGAAAAAATGAGTGTTACCTGCCAAAAATTTACAATTAAATATCGCCGTTCTAATCCAACAAAACCAGCTAAGATCTCCACTTCGTGATCTTGGATTGCTTGCCTAAAATCCGTAAAATATAAAAAGACAATCTGCCAACCTTTTAAAAGGAGGCTACCCAAGAAATAAAGACAATTGGGGGATGGATATAAATATTTACTTGAGAATAAAAAAATAATTCAGCCAAGTCCATTAAAAAAATATGTTTTGATCCAGCAAGTGGTTCTAGAACCATAAATAATTTAGTATTTAATTAATTACAATTGCACTCGGGGTTGGACGACATTGTCCCATCATAGATGTTCCTTGTTATTATCTCTTCGTAGATGTTAATCGTATATTAATTAACAATTAAAGTGTAATTAAGCATGCTCTAGATAGCAACCAATCATAAAAAGATTGTTTTTTGTTTTGTTGAAATAAATATAAAGATAAAACTGATCATGACATCAAATATTATATTTCTTACATCCAAATATATGTTCTTAGAGTCCCTACTTGGGATTAAGATTTAAAATACCTCTATGAATAGAACTAATCAAACATAAATATTATTTTAAAAAAAAAAACAAAAAACAAAAAGACTTAAATTCAAAATCTCAAATTAAATGAGTATTTTCTTTACCATCTCTATCAATATCTTAAAAGCAAAATCCTCTTGGTAACTTGTCTAAATTCTCATTATACTCACCAACCACAATTCTAACCTAATCATTTAAGTTGAAAAATACTTCCACTTGACTTTTCGATAGATACTCTCCCTTTGGACTTTAAAATATCTTTTCCTCTTTATTTATAGGGTAAGACAACCATCGCAAGGCCTCGTGTAAAAAGCATGTTGAAGATTTTATGTTCATGAGTAGTCATCATCATTCTTTTCATTGACTTGTTTGGATTTCAGCCCTTTGAAAATTGTGTGCAATTTACACCGTATATGAAAGAGACCTCCAATTCATCTCACAGCAGGATATGATCGCATTCTTATGTAAACAAACAATTTGACTAGTTAGTGGGCTGTGTTTTTCCACTAATTTAGTCTATCTCTCCCGGCCCCTGGTGGGGGTTGACATGGATCTTGACCCTCTTCGATGAAACATTCTTCCGGTCATCCTTCGGCCCCCACCTTGTTTGTAATCTTACAATATTTGAAGACAAGGGTTTGAAATTGAAGGTTGCTGCTTCAATGCTTGCCACCGTTATGCTTTTCCGATGATTAAACAATTTTATTATTTCTTTTGTCCTCCAGCTGTGTGTTTCAAATGAGTGTTATCTATTGGAGATTGTTTCGCATTTCGGTAACTTCTTCTTCTTTTTTTTTTTTTAATTTAATGACTAAAAAACCATTATAATCCATTTAATGACTAAAAACCATTATATTAAATATTATAACTTTTTTATTAATTAAAAATAAAAACAAAACAAAACTAGCCACCACCTCTAAGACAGTCCCTTTCCCTTTTAAAATTCTAACCCTAACCTTAAATTTCTAAATTCAAAAGATGATTTGGAAATAACAGCGGACTTGTTTGATCTAGGGCTAAAGGATGTGCATTTCACACAATGGATTGATTGATGGGTATAATTGCATTATGTTCAAGCATTTTCTTTTCATTCCTCACACACTAGACCTTTCAATGAACAATCTCACGATAATCCAGGTGAACTCTCACAGTGTATGAAGAGGGAATTCAGGGGCGCATTGATAAAGAAGTGGATGAGTGGACATCAGTCAACCAGCTGTAAGTTTCTTGTTTTGTTCAGCTTTTGTCCATTTTGATTTATGCTCTTTCTATGAATATCTTTGCTTGAAATAGTTGTTGTTTAGGTATGTCTAACGAACGTTATTCCATTCGGAATAGGCTGATAAATTGTAATGTTGGAATTTGTTTTCTGTTAGAAATAAAGCAAGATTACTATTATGACTCTTTCATTAGAAATTTATGTAATGTTGTAAATGTTAAATAAGTTTCCTAGAATTTATAGGTAAATCAGGAGGGACTATAGTGCTGTGGAAAAATTTTATTTTTTAGGTAAACACCATAGAATTTTAGGGCCAGTGGATTTGCTTATACGGCACACATGTTAGCTTTTCCTTTAAATGTATGGTAGTTGGTGCCCATGCAGTAACTTGTGTGCAAGAACGTGCTAAACTATAGGAAGACATCATCACTCTTAAGTTTGCTTTTGAATTGCCAATGGTGGTGCTATGAGAGAAGTAGCGGCTGCCTTAATCACTCAAGTTTCAGCTTCTTTCCACGGATTCTTGTTTGACTGTTTATTGATAGAATTCAATCTGTAGGGCCACTATTTCACTTGGTTTAGGAGTGGATCCATAAGCCACATCAATAAGGCTTTTTCCTCTCTAGATTTTCACTTGTAATTCCCAACCTTAACTTTTTATCGCTACCCGAAGGGGATGTCAGATCATTGTCGGTTGCTACTACAAAACTCTCAGGTGGATTGGGGTTGGAAGCCTTTCCGCTTCATAAACTGTTGGTTGTTGCACCCTTCCTTCATAGCTGATTTTGAGGTCTTCTGGTATGATAGATGCAGGGAATTGTTCCAACATACCTGAAGTGGTTGAGGTAGTGGAACAAATCCACTTTTGGTGATCATAACCTAAAACTAATAGACATTCATAATGTTATTACAACCATCAAAGATTTAAGCAAAGTGTGTCCCTGTCTATGTCTAAAAAATCAAAGCTACAGGGTCAGAATTTTGAGTTATAAGAGGTTAGCAAAAAGGTTGAAGATATTTGGAGGCAAAAATCCTGACACTATTGGTGCAAAATAGGGTATAAAACACTTGTTTCTTCCACTTATTAGCAAGTTTAAGGAAAAGCCATAACCATGTCAATATGATCGAGCAAAATAGAATCTACTTACTCTCTTTAAACGATATCAAATAGGGCACTGCCAACTTCTACTCTAGTTTGTTTGTCAAGCCCAAATGCTTAAGAATTGAAATAGGACACTCAGGTTTCAATACAATTTCAAAGGCTTAATCAGTTTGGTTAGAAAAACCTCATTCAATAGAGGAGGTGAAGCAAGTTGTGTGGGACGATGACTATTTAAAAGCCTCTTTGTCTTGATGGGTATGCTTTCTTTTTCTATTAAAAGATATGGGACCTTATCAGCTTAAATGTCTTTGTGATGGTTAAATAATTTTTTAGAACTGGCAGATTACCTAAGGGTATCAACTCTTCTTTTATGACATCAATTCTGAAGACTATAGGGTTGAGTAGATTCTCCTAATTTTGTTAGATTAGTTTGATTCATAGGTTATATAAAATAGTGGCAAAGCTCTTGTCTATTAGGATTTGAAGTGTTTAATCAGATGTGATCAGTATAAACTAATCAACCTTCACTGTCGGATGTCAGATTTTAGATAGATTCATTATAGTGATTAGTACTTAAAAGTGCATTTTTTATCAAGGTTTTATATCATCATTTTGTACTTAAAGTATTAGTAACTCCTTAATTAAAACATGTTTTATAATAACATATCTAATAATATAAGATACCTTTAATTTGTGGTAAATATTCATTTTAAATGCAAGCTTATCACATAAATGAAAGGATTGATTGATGAATTTAAGAACTAAAATTGAAAGGACAAAGAGATGGCCAAACTTAGAAAAGAAATCTCGATGTAGTCCAACCCGGAATACTGTTCGGTAATTAGATCATATTTGGAGCAGTGGATCTCGAATTTAGGTCTACTTTATATGGATAGAAAGGTAAGACATAGGCCTACAACTTTTATATGTAGCCCAAGACTTAAAATGGTCATTTTCAAGTCCAAATTGTAGCAACAACAAAGAAGTCTGAATTTGTCCTACAGCCCGAGCATTGTTCAGTGTTTGGCTCATATCTGGAGTTATAGAAGTCCAAATGACCTGAATGTTTTACTCAAGAAAGCCGAGACAATTTTCTACAACTTTCATGTTTTCAAGTGGTTCCAATTTTGACGTTATCAATAACGTTTTGGACAAACAAGAGAAGATAAGGATTGTCACCAAGTCAAAAGTTGGTCACCCACTCATCAATTAGTCATCAAATCAATAGTTTCCAATTTTGGCCTATAAAAGGAGACATTTGCCATGAATTTAGGCATCTTGGTTTCCAGATCAAGATCATGCTCTTGCTTTCTCTCTTTGTATTTTTTGTAATGTTTATGCTTTGCTTTCATTAATATTAAGTTTATGCCTTACATTTCCTTTCATTTACTTAGTTAACTTTTATCTTATTTATGTTTTTATTTTGTTTATTTATTTTTCATTCTTTCATTATGTTTAGATAAGTTTATTATGTTAAGGTGAAAAGATTACACTAATGGTGTAAGAATAAGTATAGTGTAAATTTAATATGGATGCTTGATACTAACATGTTTTATATTTGTTATCTGATTAGTACTTAAAAGTGCATTTTTATCATGGTTTTATATCATCATTTTGCACTTGCAGTATCAATAACTCCTCAAATAAAGCATGTTTTATAATAATATATCTAATAATATAAGATACCTTTAATTTGTGGTAAATATTCATTTTAAATGCAGGCCTATCACATAAATGAAAGGATTGATTGATGACTTTAAGAACTTAAATTGCAAAGGCAAAGAGATGACCAAAATTAGAAAAGAGATGTCGGTGCAATCCAAACCGGAACACTATTCGGTAATTGGGTCATATCTGGAGCTATAGATCTCAGATTTAGGTCTACGTTATATGGATGGAAAGGTAAGATATAGGCCTACAAATTTCATATGGAGCCCAAGATCTGAAAATGCCATTTTCAAGTCCAAATTGTAGCAACAACAAAGAAGCCCGAATCTCTCCTCCAGCCCGAGTACTATTCAGTATTTTAGCCATATCTGGAGTTCTAGAAGTCCAAATGAGCTGAATGTTTTACACAAGAAAGCTGAGACAATTGCCTACAACTTTCATGTTTTTAAGTGGCTCCAATTTTGACGTTATCAATGACGTTTTGGGCAGACAAGAGAAGATAAGGATTGTCACCAAGTCAAGAGTTGGCCACCCACTCATAAATTAGTCATCAAATCAATAGTTCCCAATTTTGGCCTATAAAAGGAAAGTTGGCCACCCACTTATCAATTAGTCATCAAATCAATAGTTCCCAATTTTGGCCTATAAAAGGAGGTATTTGCCATGCATTTAGGCATCTTGATTTCCAGATCAAGATCATGCTCTTCCTTTCTCTCTTTGTATTTTTTGTAATGTTTATGCTTTGCTTTTATTAATATTAAGTTTATGCCTTTCATTTCCTTTCATTTACTTAGTTAACTTCTATCTTATTTATGTTCTTATTTTGTTTATTTATTTTTCTTTCTTTCATTATGTCTAGCTAAGTTAATTATGTCAAGGTGAAAATGTTACACGGATGGTGTAATAATGTTGGTAATATCAACTCTATATGAACTTTAATGTTTGATACTAACATGTTTTATATTTGTTATCTTGTTCACTCTTTAATACTTTGCTTGTTAAATGACTAATCTTAATTTATGTTGTATAACACTTGGTACAACAAATGCTTGGCACTTTCATAGCCCATACTGTATGGTATAACCGACACCTGAGCTATGAAAGGAACTTGATTTGTTGTTAACATAAGTTATAATCATGAATGCTTGACGAGATATACAAGTATTAGCATTAATTGAATAAGATGACTAATGTAATGATGTTAACAACCTATAATCTGATTGAAACCTCCTTTGTGTGTGGTTTCCAATTGACTAATAAGAGTTTATACTATACTTGTTTGACATACCATTAGTGGATCCTCTAACCTTGACATTTATTGTTATCGTTGTTAAATCTTTACGTTAATATTTCATCTCAAAGTTCTCATCTTTTTCTTCTTCTTCTTCTTCTTTTTCTTTATTATTATTATTATTATTATTATTATTATTATCAAGTTCTCATCATCTTCTTCTTCTTCTCTTTCTTTATTATTATTATTATTATTATTACTACAAATACTATTATTATTATTGTTGTTGTTATTACTATTATTATTGTTGTTGTTGTTGTATTATTGTTATTTATAATTTGTACAATTAACCTCCCTGTGGTTCGACCCCGGTCTTGCCGAGTTATTTATTACTTCGACACTCTTGCACTTGGGAGAAGACATCAATCTTTTAGTCTTGTCATTATCTTGTTCACTCTTTAATAATTTGCTTGTTAAATGACTAATCTACATTTTTATTGTATAACAGTACAACAAATACTTGGCACTCTCAGAGCCCATATTGTAACTTGATTTGTTGTTAACATAAGTATAATCATGAATGTCTGATGAGATTTACAAGTATTAGCATTAATTAAATAAGATAACTAATTTGATCATGTTAACAATTTATATTCTGATTGTAACCTCCTTTGTGTGTGGTTTCTAATTGAATAATAAGATTTTATACTATACTTATTTGACATACCATTAATGGAACATCTAACCTTGACATTTGTTATTATCATTGTTTAATCCTTACATTAATATTCCATCTCAAAGTTCTCATCTTCTTCTCCTTCTTCTTCTTCTTCTTCTCCTTCTTTTTCTTTATTATTATTATTATTATTATTATTATTATTACTATTACTACTACTACTACTACTACTACTATGACGACGACGATGACCATTATTGTTATTATTGTTAATATTGTTGTTGTTGTTGTTGTTATATTATTGTTATTTATAATTTATACAATTAACCTCCTCTGGTTCGACCCCGGTCTTGCCGAGTTATTTATTACTTTAACAATCCTGCACTTAGGAGAAGACATCAATCTTTTAATCATGTCAGATAGCAAATAAGGTTATTCATGGTATTTGCAACAAGAAGGAGAATTGATTAGTACTTAAAAGTGCATTTTTTATAAAGGTTTTATATCATTATTTTGCACTTGAAGTATCAATAACTTTTTAACTAAAGTATGTTTTATAATAACGTATCTAACAATATAAGATACCTTTAATTTGTGGTAAATGTTCATTTTAAATGTAGGCCTATCACATAAATGAAAGGATTGATTGATGAATTTAAGAACTGAAATTGAAAGGACAAAGAGATGGCCAAACTTAGAAAAGAGATGTCGGTGCAATCTAAACCAGAACACTATTTGGTAATCGGGTCATATCTGGAGTTGTAGATCTCAGATTTAGGTCTGCTTTATATGGATGGAAAGGTAAGACATAGGCCTAAACTTTCATATGGAGCCTAAGATCTAAAAATGTCATTTTCAAGTCCAAATTGGAGCAACAACAAAGAGGTCTGAATCTGTCCTCCAGCCAAGCATTATTCAGTGTTTGGCCCATATCTGTAGTTTTAGAAGTCCAAATGATCTTTCATGTTTCATGTTGTTCTAATTTTGACATTATCAATGACGTTTTAGGCAGACAAGAGAAGATAAAGATTGTCACCATATCAAGAGTTGGTCACCCACTCATCATAATGTCATCAAATCAATAGTTTCCAATCTTGACCTATAAAAGGAGGCATTTGCCATGCATTTAGGCATCTTGGTTTTCAAATCAAGATCATGCTCTTGCTTTCTCTCTTTGTACTTTTTGTATTGTTTATGCTTTGCTTTCATTAATATCAAATTTATGTCTTTCATTTCCTTTCATTTACTTAGTTAACTTTTATCTTATTTATGTTCTTATTTTGTTTTTTTTTCTTTCATAATGTCTAGCTAAGTTTAATATGTCAAGGTAAAAAAGTTACACTAATGGTGTAAGAATAAGTATAATGTAAACTCAATATGGACTTTAATATTTGATAATAACATGTTTTGTATTTGTTATCTTGTTCACTCTTTAATACTTTGCTTGTTAAATGACTAATCTTGATTTATGTTGTATAATAATTGGTACAACAAATGCTTGGCACTTTCATAGCTCATACTGTATGGTATAACCGACACCTGAGCTATGAAAGGAACTTGATTTGTTGTTAACATAAGTTATAATCATGAATGCTTGACGAGATATACAAGTATTAGCATTAATACATAAGTTATAATCATGAATGCTTGATGAGATTTACAAGTATTAGCATTAATCAAATAAGATGACTAATGTAATCATGTTAATAATCTATAATCTTGTTGGAACCTTCTTTGTGTGTGGTTTCCAATTGAATAATAAGAGTTTATACTATACTTGTTTGACATACCATTAGTAGAACCTCTAACCTTGACATTTGTTATTATCATTGTTTAATCCTTACATTAATATTTCATCTCAAAGTTCTCATCTTTTTCTTCTTCTTCTCCTTCTTTTTCTTTATTATTATTATTATTATTACTACTACTATTATTATTAGTGTTACTACTACTACTACTATTATTATTGCTATGAAAGTACCAAGTGTTATACAACATAAATCTAGATTAGTCATTTTACAAGTAAAGTTTTAAAGAATAAATAAGATAACAAATATAAAACATGTTAGTATCAAGCATCCATGTTAAGTTTACACTATACTTATTCTTAGACCATTAGTATAACCTTTTCACCTTGACATAATAAACTTAACTAAAGATAATGAAAGAAAGAAAAATAAATAAATAAAATAAGAACATAAATAACATAAAAGTTAACTAACTAAAGAAAAGGAAATGAAAGGCATGAACAAGATATTAATGAAAGCAAAACTTAAACATTAAAAAAATACAAAAAGAGAAAGCAAGAGCATGATTTTGATTTGGAGACCAAAATGCCTAAATGCATGACAAATGCCTCCTTTTATAAGCCAAATTAGGAACTATTGATTTGATGACTAATTGATGAGCGGGTGACTAACTTTTGACTTGGTGACAATCCCTGTCTTTTCTTGTCTGCCCAAAACATCATTGATAATGTCAGAATTAGAACAACTTGAAAATATGAAAGTTGTAGGAAATTATCTTCGCTTTTCAAAAAAAAATAGAGGTCATTTGGACTTCTAGAACTCTAGATATGGGCCAAACACTGAACAGTGTTTGGGCTGTAGGACAGATTCAGACTTCTTCATTGTTGCTATAATTTGGACTTAAAAATGGCCTTATTAAATCTTGGGCTTCATATGAAAGTTGTAGGTCTATATCTTACCTTTCCATCCATATAAAGTATACCTAAATCCGAGATTTACAACTACAGATATGACCCAATTACTGAACAGTATTCCGGTTTAGATTGCACTGATATCTCTTTTCTAAGTATGGCCATCTCTTTATCCTTTCAATTTCAGTTCTTAAACTCATCAATCAAGTTTGGACTACACCGGCATCTTTTTTCTAAATGTGGCCATCTCTTTGTCCTTTCAATTTCAGTTCTTAAACTCATCAATCAATCCTTTCATTTATGTAATAGGCTTGCTAAAATGAAAATTTACCATAAATTAAAGGTATTTTATATTATTAGATATGTTATTATAAAACATGTTTTAGTTAAGGAGTTATTAATACTTCAAGTGTAAAATAATGATATAAAACCTTGATAAAAATACACTTTTAAGTACTAATCACTCATCTCCACTGCATGCCAAAAGGAT
>NW_011503888.1:5228-8140 GCF_000495115.2 Populus euphratica | reverse complement strand
GAAATGAGTCCTAATTATTCCCTTTTGCCAAAAAGAAAAAGAAAAAGAAAAAGAATTCATTCCAAAGTATCTACTGAAAGTGTCCGGGTAAAACAGTCTCCTGCAGGTACTGCCTTAGATAAGCTTATCTCCTATTAAAGCACCTGTTTATTTTATGGTCGACAAAATCAGCTTCAAATTAAAAGTCAATTATAAATAACTGAATATAAAAATATATCTAGTTAGAAAAATAAAAAAAATATATCTTTGATATAATTTTAAAGTGAGTTTATGTATTTTTAAAATAGAAGTTAAATAGAAGGTATATATTAAGAAACAATATTTTTTATTTTTTATTCTTAAAATATCTTTGTAAAAACCTCTTAATTTCAAAGTTATCAAAATAAAACATGTAAAAATAATAATAGTTATTATCATAATTTTAAAACTCAACTCAGAGATTAATCTATGGTGAAGCTCATATTATGGATCAAGTTAACTTTAATTAGCGTAAGAATAAAAGTGATTATTATCTTAGTTTTAAAACTCAATTTAGAAGCTGACTCAGAGAAAAACCTATGTCATAAGTGAGGTTAACCGTTGACCTGAGTCAACATAAAAAAATAGTTATTTTTATAGTTTTAAAACCTGACTTAAAAGTTGACTTAGGATAAAATCTAAATCATGAATTAAGAAGATCAACTCGGGTTGACCTAGGTTAATATAAAGATAAAAGTTGTTATTGTTATAGTTTTCAAATCCGACTCAAGGGTCGATTGAGACAAAACCTGGGTCATGAGCTGAGAGAGTTAATCTAGGTTAACCCAAGTTTATGAATAACAATAATTATCATAATAGTTTTCAAACTCGACTTGGATGTAACATCCCGTGTTTTTATATGCAAAAAAGATAATGTTTTCAAATAAAACACATGAAAATAAGTATATATATATATATATATATATATATATATCATTGGTAGGGATATTTTGAAACATTATGATATTTACCAACATCCATTTATCTTTTCAGATTTTTCTTCCTCAATTTTTTTTCTTAAATGACATTTATTAAACATTTCACATATTTTTAAAATTAGCTATTTGTTTATTGTATGATTTGATAATCTTTTCTAATTTATCAAAATTTTAGCAGAGTTTACTCTATATAAGATCATACCTAAAATTTTATCCTGTTACAACCTACATATAAACACGTCATAATATGTCCATACAATAGCCTCAAGCCTCAAGCATACTACCAGTTCATTTATTTATCCATTAAGGTCCTTTCACATTACATCTCATAACCATTACACAACCCTTCAATACATCATTCTTTAAAACACACACACACACACCCCTAACACAACTATATAATAATAATGATAATGATAATGATAATAGCTAAATCAACATTGTCCTGGAGTATGAGACAACCTGTACAAAATATAACATTTTAAAGGATATTAATTAATCATGAGACACACACACATATTTTTTTGAAAACATGATTTATTAAACATATTTATCCTAAACTTTATCACATCACACTTCATATCATGAACAATTCTATTCTAATGACTGTGTAGGATTTTCAATAATATTTTTTTTATTTTATTCATAATTATATAATGAGTCACTATTCATATGGCCATCTTTAAAGCAAGTATTTAAAATACTTTCCAATCAACTGAATGATTGTCTATTCCATGAAATCATAATTCCTTAGTTACCATTCTCGTTTAACTAAATAAATAATCTTTAACGCAAGAACTAAACTGTGTAATTAATAATCATTTAGTTACTATTTTTGGATAATTAAGTCCATAGTCTCCAATTTAAGGATAAACTAAGTAATTCATAATCTTTTAGTTTCAATTATCAGCTAACTAAGTCCATAGTCCTCATCTCATGGCCCAAATATTAATTAATAATCTTCTAGTTATAATTCTTGACTAATTAAGTTTATAATCTTCAACTCAAGAACCAATTATATAATTCATAATCTCTTAGTTGCTATTACCAACTAAGTTTATAGTCCCCATTTCATTTCATAAGTCGACTATGTAATTTATAAACTTTTGATTTCCATTATCAGCTAACTAACTCCATAGTTCCCATTTCGTGTATGTAATTAACATCTACATTCATATTCTTTTCAAGCTTAATTCATAAAAATCTATTTCAATACTTACTTTCATATACTTTCTTTCCAACCATATCATATGTCTTTTCATATTACATACATAACCTAATTTTCTCATTCCAGCTATATTTAACATCATAACACAACATTGTAAAAACAATATTAACCAAAATATACATGAAATTAAAAACGATCTAGGTGCTAGGCACCTACCTGTTCCTCCAGCCAAATGAGCTCCTCCCACAATAGATATCCTACTCTTAGTTCCTCTCTTGATTTAAAAAGGATGTTATTTTTAGTATATCTTAATATATCATCAATCTCATCATATATGCATATATTCATGTTATTTTTAATCTCATCCATACAATTTCATCATCGTAATCATAATCATTCCCTTTAACTTTAATACATATAAAATCTTAATAAGTTTCTTTAATTCATTCAACCCATAATAATTTACATAACCTATATAATTTAATTTAAGCCTTTAATAATTTTCCTTTAACTATATTGCTCATTTAACCATTTAAGCCATTTAGTTTCACATATATATATATATATAACCCATAATAATTTACATAACCTATATAATTTAATTTAAGCCTTTAATAATTTTCCTTTAACTATATTGCTCATTTAACCATTTAAGCCATTTAGTTTCACATATATATATATATATAACCCATAATAATTTACATAACCTATATAATTTAATTTAAGCCTTTAATAATTTTCCTTTAACTATATTGCTCATTTAACCATTTAAGCCATTTAGTTTCACA
>NW_011503888.1:0-2512 GCF_000495115.2 Populus euphratica | reverse complement strand
AACTCGAACTAGTCTAGGCCCATAGTGGGCCTAGTTCATGTTTAACTCGACAGGCCAATCATTGTTTTATAACTAGAGTTATTATAATATTATTAATTTTAACTCTTAATATAAACTAAAATAAAAAAAAAAAAATTCTAATTATTTTTCTAAACATATAAGTTTGATAGTAATATATATTAAGAGTAAAAAAGATTTATTTTATTTTATTTTTTTATCCACCATAATCAAATATGATACAAAGACAATCATTTTATCTTGTAAACCACTACCAAACACAATTCTTTCCGTATCTTCTTTTTTATCTTATCTTTTTTGTCTCTATTGTCTCTGTTTTTTCTGTCTCAAAATATTAACCAAATACTATTTAGATTATACACAGCTATGTTGTACAACTATGATATATAAATTGTAGGCTCTTAATTATATAGTATAAAATAAGGATTTTGAGTGTATTTTTGATATATTTCCTTATAAAAAAAACACTATATCATTGGCTCACATTGCAGGGTGGGCTGAATCAAATTTTTTACAATAAAAAATATTTAAGTGTTGCTAACGTGTTTTCTTATAATTTCTTCTTAATCATGAATTTAAAATATAATGCATACTAAACAATAAATTTTTTAAATATTGACCTGGTGATATATTAGATAATATTTATTTTTTAAATATTATGATAGTGATATATTGGATTGACCCGAGTTATCATGTCCAATTTGTTACTCGATTCATTATACCGTTATAACCCTATAGAAAATAAATAAAAATAAATTATGTTGGTCAATTTCTAATCAACTATATGTTCAAGGAAGAAATAAAATATAAATATTAAGTTAAAAAAAAATTACTCGAGTTAACCCGTTAAATTCACAAGTCAGGTCATGAAATTTAGGTAACTTTATAGATAGAAAGTAAAAAAGTAATAATTATGAAGCCCATTTTCTAACTAACACAATGTTGAAGGGTGGAAACAAAAAACAATCAATTAAAAAAAGGATAAAAAACTCAAGTCAACACAGGCCAACCTATTAAACATGTGACTTAAGTAATAAGATTGGAGAATAACTTCATAAAAAACTAATAAAAAAATTATCAATGTTAAATATTGAAATTAAAAAAGAAAAACTATATCCTAAGGACCTAATAACTCTACAGAAAGAAAATTAAAAAAAATTATGAAGCTCAATATCTAACCAACTCAATATTGAAGGATCAAATTGAAAAAAATATTGATTAGAAAAAGCAGCAAAAAAACAAATGACCCGATTCAACGCAAGTTAACCTATTGAACTTATGAATTGGGTTATGAAATGAAAAATTTATAGAAAGCATATCAAAAGAAATTATGAAACACCACTTCCAATAGATTTAATGTTGAATGTTGAAATAGAGAAAAATAAATAAATAAATAAGATCAATATATAATCTAATAAAATTTTTTACAAAGAATACTTTTTAAAACAACCTAATATTAAAGAATAAAATTAAAAAAATTAAATAAAAACAAGAAAATAAGGTTGTTGAAGGGTGACATTGAAAGGAAAAAAAACTTAAAGAAAAGAAGAAAAAAAACACTAAACATCATTACAATGAATAGTTTTTGTGGATGTGACTATAATGATTTAGCTATGCCATTTAATGTTTTGATAGTAACTAGATTGATAGCTTGCAGTACACTGTAACCCACTTAATTTTTTTCTAACATGAAAGAAGATGTCAAGGTGACGCAAGTATTTATAAAAAAGATAAAAACAACTCAAGCCTCAGGTTAATCTCAAATGAGTTTAATAACTTAGCTAATTTAATGATACGAATAAGAAATGCAATGGCAATAATTAAACTTGAAAAAAAAATTGGCTACGACAAACCTTTTTGCTAAACTATGGTAGTCTCGATGAAAAAAAATTTGAATAAAACTATGAAGTTTAATCATCAAAAAACTCAATGTCAGATTTTTCAAAACCAATGAAAAATCCAATAGAAAGCAAATAAGAAAATAATGGAGCCCAATTTAGAATTAAATAAATTTTGAAGATAAAACTGAAAAATCATAAGCTTTTTTTTTTTTAAAAAAAACCTAAGTAAAAGACTTGAATTAATTTTTTAAACTTGTAATCCATTAAATTTTATATATGGACTCAATTAATAAGCTCAATTTCCAACCAATTTAATGTTAAATAACAAAACCAGAAAAATATCAAATTTAAAAATTTATATATAAAAAAACAGCAATTAAAAAAATAAGAAAGAAATCTAATATAAAAAAAATTATAGAAGGATTAAATAGCAAAACAAATTCAATTGAATAAGTCATTTCATATAAAACGAATAAGAATAAAAAAAATATATGGATAGAATCTAATAAAAGAAACAATTGATGGGCTATCTGAAGATTTTGAAGGGCTAAACATAAATTCGAGGTGAAAAAAGAAGAAAGAAAAAAAAAATGTTGCCACCACAAAACCTAATATTTTTAAACTATACATGTCATGTCATTTCATAATAAAAG